>NW_023277421.1:308317-404031 GCF_003668045.3 Cricetulus griseus | reverse complement strand
AGAGGGTGGCATTCTGGTCCATGACAGTTACAGTGAAGTCCTTCCTGTCAGTGCTTTCTGTGACATCCCATGGGAGAGCACTTGGATAAGAGAGTCTTAAGGTAGAGATCTGGTTCTGGCCAGTCAGTGCACTCAGCTTGTTCATGCCAGCTCATTGATAAAGGTAGGCACTGTCCATGAGCTGCTGGCCACAAGTGCTGGGATCTGATGGCAGGAGCCATGCAGAACTCACAGCTGGTGTGGAGACCCTGGAGAAGTTGCACACACTTCCTGCTGAAGGTGTGGAATTCCTCAGCACAGGCACAGAAGGCCTCAGAGCACATTCTGTCCCAAAGAATGGTGTGCTTTGGAAATTTGGAAATTAACTGTAGAAAGCAAGAGAACACTGAGAATATTGTGAGATGGAAATTTTGTAGCTTCCTGTGAAGAGCTGTGTTATGGCCAGGTTGTCCTGTCTGGGTTTGTCTGTAACCCATGTTCCCTCACATATCGCAAACAAAAGGATTCAGAATGCTTCTTGGTACTGGATAGGATGGAACTCATTAGATGAGCTGCCTGTCATTCCTGTTTGGGCATGGAAGTCCTAGATGCTCCGTTTTTATCCAGGCTTTCATATGGACACCACTGTTTTTTGCCCTGCTGTGCCTGCTGTGACACTCGCTTACATCTGTGTGCCAGATCAGATGTGTTTACAGATAGGAGAACCTTAGACAACCTGTCATACTTGTTTGCCTTATCCCTGTTCTGTGCATATCTTACTCTGCTTAGTGAAACAGAGAGCAGTCTGGCCTCCAATTCCACAGATCAGCCTGCCTCTGCCTCCAGAGTGCTGGTGTCATAAGTACTTGCTATGTCCACCAGGCTTGTCTCTACTCTGACTTTGCTTCATGGTATGATGTATCTAGAATTTCATAGAAAACTACAGTAGTCATCTAATATCCCTTCCTCCTCTAGCTCCTGCCATTCCCCACTCAATCTTTATATAAACTGTGACCTCTTATTAATTTTATAATCGTTAATCAATTATGCATATAAGACTTAATGAGTAAAACCTACTGAAATGTTTGTTGTTGTTTGAACTTGTTTCGTGTGACCGCTTGAGATTGCTTATGAATTAAGGGTTTTCATCTCTGAATAAGATTTTCTCCGTTTTACTGTCCTCTAAATTGGCTCTTTAACAGTTGCTGGGGAACTGGTAATTTCGGATAACTCTTCCAGTGAGGAATATTGGTGGGAATTGCTCTAGAGTTTCACATGTCATTTGTCATTGTTCAGGGAATACCTGCATGTGGAGTGTCCAACCCCAGCTGGTAAAAACCAGACAAGTCGTTTTCAGGGAAGTAGACATCAGAGACCAGTCACGATGTACTCTTGCATCAGTGACTCTATCCACAGTTCCCTTATGTTGTTTTGTGTTGTATCACCCCTTTGTGTCATTCCCTGGTAGTACTGAAGTGTGTATCTAGGCAAGGGTGTAGGAAATACTTATATTCATTCCACATTCTAACTGCTACACAAAGCACTAGATAATGTACCAATGTCTAACAGTCCTTGTTGAAACTGACCCAGGAAACTGACCCAGGACCCTGTTTAGCTTTCTTCCTTCATTCAAAAGAGGTGTCAGAGCTTTCAATCAGGACCTCTTTCCCACTGAGCTAGTGCCGTAGCTTGCAGCTACATGTGCAGCTCAGTAGCACTGTTCCTCCATGTAGAGAGTTTTATGTTTTCTACTGCTGGACAAAACACTGCCATTAGTATGTCCCGGACACTCACCCTGCCAGATTCCCTCATAACTCACCAACAGCCGGATACTGTGACACATTCCCAGTGGCAATGCCTGACAGTAGGATGATTCATTCATTCTTCTCGTCATAGAGCTTTCAGAAGAAACATGGTTGTCCTGTTGCAGTGTAAGCCCAATGTGCAGAACTTCACCAGGACTTTGCTATTGAGCACTCTGAGGAAAGACATACAACTAGAGATAGGAGGGTTTATTCATAGATAGATACATGGATGGATGGATGGATGGATGGATGGATGGATGGATGGTCTGAAGGATGGAGAGATGGATGGTTGGATGGAGGGATGGTTGTGTGGATAGTGTATGCATGTTTGGATAATTAGAAATGTGTTCTGTTTTGAATTCCCATCATTTCTGTGGTTTATAATAAATTTAAAACTTTGCTTATTATCTTCATTCATTTTTGAACAGAACTTATTTTCTCTAACTTCCTATACTGATTTTAGTTTCCCTATTCTCTGCTCCTTTAATTGCTACCTCAGGCCCCTCTTCTCAGTCCTTAGTCCATATCTGTTGCACTTTTGATATGAACAGGCTTTAATAGCTAACAACCAAATATGAGAAAATAAAGATAAGGTGAAGGAACATTACAACTAAGTTGAAGATCACTACCCAATGGAAGGAAAAGTGTCCTAATGACTGGCAGAAGAGTCAGAGACCCATATGTTCTTAGAGTACCACAAAATTCTAAGCATATAACTCTAATTTATACACAGAAGTACTGGGTGGACATAAGTAAGGTGATGCTGCTTCAGTGTTTGTGAGATTATATGAGCTGTGATTTGTAGATTCATGGAGCTTTGTTCTTTATCGTCCTCCAGCCCTGTGGCTCTTAAACCCTTTCTTCCTTCTTTTCCATAAGATGGGATTTCATAACTTTTGAGGAGAGGGATTTCTTGGTGACCTCCAATGTGTGATACTAATTCTATTTATTCTCTTTTTCCATTTTTGTTTAAATTAGAAACAAGATTGTTTTTACATGTCAATCTCAGTTCCCTCTCCCTCCCCTCCTCCTCTGTCACCCACTGACACCCTATCCCATACCCTTTCTGCTCCCCAGGGAGCGTGAGGCCTTCTATGGGGGATCTTCAGAGTCTGTCATATCCTTTGGGATAAGGCCTAGGCCCTCCCCCATGTGTCTAGGCTGAGAGAATATCCTTCTATGTGGAATGGACTCCCAAAGTCCATGTAGTACAGAGGCCCCATATATTTCTGAGGTGTCCTCACTGACACCCATGTTCATGTGGTCTGTATCAGTCCCATGCTGGTTTCTAAGCTATCAGACTGGGGACCATGATCTCCCCCTTGTTCAAGTCAGTTGTTTCTGTGGGTTTCACCAGCATGGTCTTGACCCCTTTGTTCATCACTCCTCCTTCTCTGCAACTGGATTCCAGGAGTTCAGTTCAGTGTTTAGCTGTGGGTATCTGCTTCTACTTCTGTCAGCTGGTGGATTTAGGCTCTAGGATGACATATAAGGTACTCATCAAACTCATTACTGGAGAAGAGCATTTAAGGTAGCCTCTCCACTATTGCTTAGATTGTTAGTTGGTGTCATCCTTGTAGAACTCTGGACATTTCCCTAGTGCCAGGTTTATCTTTAAACATATAATAGATCCATCTATTATGGTATCTCTTATATTCCTCTTTTCTACTCTTCCTCTGACTCATACTTCCTGCTGCCTCATATCCTCCTCTCCCCTCCTCTTCTCCCCTTCCCATTCTCCTAGCTCCTCTCCCCTCCCCCTATGCTCCCAATTTCCTCAGGAGATCTTGTACCTGTTCCCTTCTCTGTGGGACAATGTTTATCCCACTTAGGGTCCTCCTTGTTTCCTAGTTTTTCTGGAAGTATGGATTGTAGGCTGGTTATCCTTTGCTCTATGTCTAAAGTCCATATATGAGTGAGTACATGCCATGTTTGTATTTTTGTGACTGGGTTACCTGGTTCAGAATGGTTTCTTCTAGTTCCATCCATTTGCCTGCAAATTTCAAGGGTCCATTGTTTTTGCTGCTTGAATAACTCTTCATTGTATAAATGTACCACATTTTCTCTATCCATTCTTCAGATGAGGGACATCTAGGTTGCTTCCAGGTTCTGGCAATTACAAATAATGCTGCTATGAACATGGTTGAACAGATGTCCTTGCTGTATTAACATGCTTCTTTGGGTATATGCCTAAGAGTGGAATTGCTGGAAGTATATGTAAAATCCATGTATGAGTGAGTGCATACTACGTTTGTCTTTTTGTGACTGGGTTATCTCACTCAGAATGGTTTCTTCTAAGATTTGTGCATGAGGATAGACATCTATCTGCAGTCTTCCTCATGCCAGTGAGCAGTTATGCCAGCACCATTTGTTGAAGATGCTTTCTTTTTTCCATTCTATAACTTTAGCCTCTTTGTCAACATTAAGGTGTTTGCATGTGTGTGGGTTAATATCAGGGTTTTCAACTCGATTGATTCCATTGGTCTACCTGTCTGTTTTGTGCCAATGACAAGCTGTTTTAGGACTATAGATCTATAATGGAGCTTGAAGTCAGGGATGGTGATGCCTCTGGAGCCTTCTATAACCTTGGTACCCATGTCACACAAAGACACATCTAAGAAAAAGAACTGCAGACCAATATCCCTCATGAACATTGATGCAAGAATACTCAATAAAGTACTGGCATATCAAATCCAAGAACACATCAGAGAAATCATCTACCATGATCAAGTAGGCTTCATCCCATCGATGCAAGGATGATTCAACATAAGAAAATCCATCATTGTAATTCACCATATAAAGAGACTGAGAAATAAACACCACATGGTCATCTCACTAAATGCTGAAAAAGCCTTTGACAAAATCCAACACTCCTTCATGATAAAGGTGTGGGAGAGATCAGGGATAATAGGAACATACTTAAACATAATAAAGCAATATACAGCAGGCCCACAGCCAACTAAATGGAGAGAAACTCAACGTGATTCCTGTAAAATCGGGAACAAGACAAGGCTGTCCACTGTCTCCATACCTCTTCAATATTGTCCTTGAAGTTAAAAGGAGATCAATAGAATACAAATTGGAAAGGAAGAAGTCAAGCTTTCACTGTTTGCAGATGATATCATAGTTTATATAAGTGACCTGAAAAACTCTACCTGGGAACAACTATAGGTGAAAAACACAATCAGCAAATTGGCAGGATAGAAGATTAACTCAAATAATCAGTAGCCCTACTCTATACAGATGACAAATTCGTGGAGAAAGAAATCAGAGAATCATCACCCTTTACAATTGCCACAAACGACATAAAATACCTTGAGGTAATGCTAACAAAAAAGTGAGTGAATGAACTGTAACAACAATTTGAGTCTTTAAAGAAAGAAATTAAAGAAGATACCAGAAAATGGAAGGATCTTCCATGTCCTTGGATAGGTAGGATCAACATAGCAAAAATGGCAATCTTGCCAAAAGCAACCTGCAGATTCAATGTAATCCCCATCAAAATCTGAGCAGTATTCTTCACAGACCTTGAAAGAAAAATTCTCAATTTTATATGGAGAAAGAAAAGACCCAGGACAGCCTAAACAACCCTGTATAATAAAGATTTTCTTAATTTTAAAAAGAAATCACTCAACTCTGCATGCCTCATTATACCATAGTAAAATATTTGGGTAGTAATACCTACAATTTCTTCTATGTGTGAATATTGAGATACTTGAGTTTATGTTTTAGACTATCTACTATAGTTGAACTATTATAATTTCTCTTTACCGTTCTCAGCTTTGCCTTTATTATTATATGTATTAGTGCATTATAGTAGTATATACACTAGTGCTTACTATTCTGGTGGGATTTTTAATAGACTTAATTGAATATATACTAGAAAATATCAATAATTCACGTCACTTTTTGACACAGATGTTAATGGCTTCAAACATTTTTGGAAATGCCAAACCAGTCCAGGCTTATATGCATTTTCCATTATTAAAATTGAAATATATGCAGAATGTATGAACAGTGACACAATTTCCCAACTTTATATAAGTAAACTTAAATACTATTCTATGCATAGTATTTATATGTAAGTGACACATAATTTTCCTTGTTCTTGTACATGCTATGATGTTATATACTAAATTACAATAACCTAATACAATAACCTAAATTACAATAACCTACAAAACTCTTCAGTTTCATGATGAAAGCTATACCCATAAAATACTTTATTAACATCCATAAACATGGATTTTAACTCTTTAACACTTTAAAAAGTTAATGAAATTCTCAAAACTCAGAGTAAAAGTTACTATATAATTGCAATTTAACTATCTAAGCCTTATTGCAGCTAGAAATCAGTTAACAACTTAAAGATGACCACCGTTTTTTGTACCAGATCTCTTCTTCTGATCAAAGAAAAAGAGATGTACTGTTGCTTATGAGGAATGTGTACTTTTAGTAAAATGTTATACAATTCATTTAGGAATATGTAATACTTTTCACAACATGGACATTTTTGTTAGACTTTCTTATAGTTTTTGCATTCTCTCATCACAACTTACTTTGAAAAGCACCTTAGCTAGCCAAAAGTAACTTTTATGAATAAAACAGCAAGAAAATATTTTATATTCCTTAACCCCAAAAGGAGAAAGTATTTGGCAAAAGGATAACTCATAACAACATATACATGTATTCTCCTGGCTGTATATGAACATAAAAGTCATTAACTATAATTATTATTATTTTGTATGTCCATTACTAGAAAGGATATTTACCATTGGCAAGCTATATAAATAAGAACTTAATCATATAAAACAGTGAACACATTGCACAGCCTGTTTTGTATAACTTGAAATTTTAGAGTTAAATATTGGTAATTATAGATGTGACACTTTCAATTAACCTTCAACATAGACCAAGCTGAATTTAGATTCTGTAGCTTGCAAATTGTATAATAGCAAAGGATAACAACTAAGTATAGAAATACTTATCTTTCAATAAAAATAACCTCAGTAAAGAGACTTGCCCTCCTCCTGTGTCTCCTACAGGTATCATCTGGTTTGTAGCTTTCACTCTGTTAGTTACCATTACCCCCTTCCTATCCTCTCACATATCACATCTTTTGGGTGATTCTCAACAGCTTATTTCTGTTCTCCATTCAAACAATATGTGTGTTAGTCAGAAGGATCTAAAACAGAAGTTAACACATTGGATATTTTAACAGGAATGTTACACTAGGGAAATTTCACTGTAAATTAAAAATTAAATTAAAAATTTATTGTTATAATTTATTTTAAAACAAACACTTAGAGTTGTACATTTTTACATAACTGTTCACACCAGCTTCTGTGATTCCTGAAAAGGACAAATTTAACAGAGCCACATCACCAAGAAGGAGCTTGCAATAAATGGGTCAGCACATGCATAATTTCAGAGGGGTGTCATCTCACCTCCTCCTGTTCAATGGAACAGTGATTTTCACTGATTGTTTTGATGCACACTATTTTTTCAGCTACTTTTCTTTACATTCTTTGCCTCTCATCTATAAACTATAGATGTTTATAGACTATAAACATGTGTGACTGTGTCCTATCAAAACTTAGTACAGAGTAATATTAAGATCCCCAGGTCTTACTATCTTGAGGATAAAGATGAGAGTCAATTGGTAGAGCGCTTACCTGGGTTCATGAAATTATTGGTTTATCCCTGTCACACAGGGACCAGCCATGCTGGCTCAACCTAGAGTCCCAGCACTCCTGGAGCTTCATGAGACCCATCTGCAAAAAATCATCTTTTTGGTTTTAATAACCCTGCACCTTTTATAGGAACACAAAGCTACTGGTGACAAGCTCTGGCTTCTTGGAATACCCCTGATCTTTACATGTCTGTAGAGCTCAGAATCACCTCTGCTTCCATCACTCTCTGGCTCTAGGATCACTCCTACTCTTATCTCTCTCAGGATCTAGGATCATCCCTGCTCTTATCTCTCTCTGGCTCTAGGACCATCCCTGCTCTTGTCTCTCTCTAGCTCTCAGGATCCACACTGAGCTCAACACTTTCTGACTCCCAAGGTCAACTTTGCTCTCATCTCTTCAGCAGGCTTACAAGAAATCTGAATTAACGTCAAAGGGCTGTTGTAATCCTAGAGTAAAGCTGGAGGTCCCACTTTGGATGACACTGTATTTTTGTCTGACTTGTGACTTTTCTCAAGGAGATGTAAAAACAAAGGTTTGTATGGTCTCCTCATGATGGAGACTCAGAATTAGTGCATTAATATGTCTGCAGTATAGAGTAGGTGATATGCTTACACCCAAATTTAGAACTATCAGACCATTGAATAATTCCTCTGTGTTTTTTTCAGATAGGGTCTTGCTCTACAGCACAGCCTGCCCTGGAACTCAGTATGTAGCTGAAACTTCCCTATTGCCAATTCACCTGCTTAGTTTTTTCCCAAGTAATAGATTCATGGGCATGGACCACCAGATGCACTCCCTTTTAAGGAAGTATTTAAAGGTAAAATTCAGATAATATCTGTTGATGAAATTAAACCCCGCATTGCCTCTTCAATCCTTAACCTTACACACCCGAATTTTTACCTCTCCAATTCATATACACTTTGGGAAAAAATGAGCCACCTTAGTTAGTGCCACTTGTCTGTATGTGGATATGGACAGCTTCACTGGAACATGAGGCCACACCTCTGATGAAATGTGACTCTACCTTCCCCAGAAGCCATCAGTTGCTAGTAGCTCCTCAGCCGGTATGAAGCTTCATGAACCCTGCCCCAAAGCAGGCTGGGATGTTGCCTGGCTTGATTTTCTGCAGGCTAATGCATATAGATTCACCTGCTGTGAGTTCATGCCTGCAATGGTGCTGCCATGTCTGGCAAAACTGTTTGACTGGAGATGCATGAATAGATTCAAGGACAGAAACCACATGCTCTTATTATCCCATATTTAGGCTTTGGACAAAATCTAGCCTCTCCTGAAGATAACAGTCCAAGGCATACAGATACTTAACATAACTAAGGCAATATGTACCAAGCGCATTGTCAACACCTACCATATAGAGAAAAGCTTGAATCCTTTCTACTACAATCAACAAACCAAATATGACCATTCTTGTTCAATAGTTGATTAAAGTCCTGAAGGAACAATGGATCCAAATAAGAAAGGAAAAGATCAAAGCATCCTTATCTGAATATGCCACAACTCTACAGAGACTATCCTACACTAAAGACTATCAGGAAACCCCCACTACTGTAAATGTTAGGTCTCAATCCTGAGACAAAGTGCTGCTGTGCCTATTAACAGATCAGATGGATACTGGCTGCCAGGTTCTCCCAGCACTCCTCAGTCTATACCTGCTACAGAGTCACCTTGTCTTATTCCTGCAGCACCCTTGAACTCTCCAACCCAAGGCTGGCCTTTCTTTTCCACAGAAGCTCTTCCCTATACAACCCCCACTTTTGGACAGTGGCCTTTTTTACCTTTTGGCCTCTTTCCCTCTTAGCCGAAACTCCTGATTTCTATCTCTCCCGCTTCCCTCTCCTTTCCCCCTTTCTTCACATGGCCAGGTTCAGTTTGCCGGGAAACTAAGCACTTTATCCACCGCATTCAGCTCCTTCTCTTACCTCTCCATGGGAGCTACAGTTACATTGTGTCCCTGAGATTCCCTGGATCAATTGGCTTGCTTCCTCCCCGCAAGGAACTTCTATATTCCTGCCACATCTCTGAGCCCTCCTGGCCTACCACAGTATCTCTTATCTTCTGTCTGCTGTTCTCCAGCTGCTGCTCTAAGCTCTATCCTGAAGTTTTCTCCCCTCTTCTCCTTGAAGCTATCAGATCTGTCTCTTCCTTAAGCCTTCCCAGGCCTCTTCTCCCCCAGAAAGAGCTCCTATACCACGTGACCCCATTCTCTGTCATCAGCTCCCTCCTAAATGTCACTCAGCTTCTCCAAACCTTTCTAGACCCTATACTCCTTTTTCAGATCCTTCTTTAACCAAAGAAATTAACCAATTTAACCAATAGAAATTCCCTCCTGAGGAATTTTGTTTTATGTCCTCCTTTTCTCCTCATTGGACAAGAAATGGCTTGTCCTCAGTATAGACCAATAACCACAGATTGGCATGCCTGGTTTTCAAATTCTCTCATACAGTAACAACTTCATATGACTGCACAATAAATGCTATCTCAGGGTTTCTGAGTTCAGTGGGTCTGGTGAAGACGTGTAGCAAAATGTAGCTTCAAACTGAACAAAAGGCACATAGTTAAAAATCTACAATATGTAGTCTTCATTTGTTACAACATTTAAACTCTTGTTTAAAATTTTACTGTTTATATAACTTGGATAAAATGCGTGTTTAAAAATAGATCTACTAAGACAGTGTATTTAAGGCTAAAGAAGCAACAGCAAGTCTCCAAAATATTTGGATGGATTTTTTATATGATGGTAAATTCCTGAGGTTTTAAAGAGATACTTAGGTTAACAACAACTGACATAAAGTATATGTAACTATCTTGTGTTTACTATCTTCAACACCAGGCTTCTAAATTTAAAAAACAAACAATATATATTTGATAAATAAGTTTTATATATTCCTTGGGTCTAATCACATTAGCAGTAAATGACTTAAAGATAATTTTCTAGCCTCTTTGTCTTTTCTCAACTTTAGCTATTAGGATAACCTGAGTTATACAAGAAACTCTTATAGTATGTAATGGTGCACTATAAAAACGATCAGAAGGGTTTCCTCTCTATCTATGGATTGTATTTATGATTTAGTGTTTTATTTTGATGGCAGGGGGACTTTAATTAAATCTTCAACTCAAATTTTTAAGTCTCAAGTTTTTTAAGGATAAGGCTTAAAATTTTAACCTTATGAAAGCTACTAACTTGTAAAATATTATGAAATATATTTTAATGACAAACCTTATTCAGCTTCCTGTATAAGTCTTCGAGTTTAAAGTTTAAAACTGGTAACTGAAAAAGAACGTTGATTGCTGATTTTGGGAATTGAACCCTTTAACACAAAAGTTGTCAGTGTGAAATTTACAGTTCTGAAATGAGAAAAATCAGATTTACCGTCAAGCAGATATCCCCCCAAGTCTGCTTCCTCTTTCTGCTCTCCATCTTTCTCCCTTTTTTCTCTTCTTTCCCTTTCTCTGCCTCTTCATTCCTCTCCTTTTCATTACCTCTCTCCTGCTTTCTGTCTTTTTTCTTATCCCCTCCTCTCCTGTCTCTTCTCTTGTCTGTACATCTTGTTCTCTCTTAGAGAACATATGGAACTATATTTTCCTGTTCTTGGTCATCACTGTCACTGTTGTCTTCCTGTGATATCTTGTCTTACTTTTCATAGTCCTAATTACCCTCCATCCTCTCTTATCATCCACTTTCTCCTCCCCCTCCTTCCACTCCCCCTTCTTACCCCTTTATACATATCTCCATCTATGTCTATAACTCTCTGGATCCCTTTATTGAATATTGACCTAATGATGCAAAAGAACAGTAGAAATGAGAAGGAAGATGAATCAAGCAAAAGTTGGATCTTTTCAGGCCAACCATTTTTAGTAAGTAGAGGGGTGTTGTTCTAAAACCAAAAACCACTTGTCCCTGTAGGATAACATCCAAAATAGAAAAATTATTAGAAAAGTGTGCAGGATGATTTCATTGCTTTCCCAACACTAGATCTGCTGAAGAAGTCAGACTAAAATGACACTGCAAATCATAAGAGATGACAATCATATGCAGTGTATGGTGTGGACTTTCTTTAACATCTTGCTCTTGTGGTCATTTCTTCGTGGTTTGTCTTAGAAACCCAGCAGTGGTATCAACAACCTTTTAAGAGCAGCTGGGTTAATTGGAATGTGAACCTTAGAGGGAGGCTTTTACAGCATTCAGTTAAGACCCTCTGGATATTACTTAGTTTTAAAAGTGTTCTGAGCCATAGAAGCTGAATCCTACATACTCACTGTTTGTAATTGGGTGAACATACCACTGCATTTGATTTTGGCAGCATCTTTTTTTTTTAGGTTCAAAGCTGTTTTGCCAATGACTAGAATTCCTCATCTGTTAGCTCAGTCTTAATTATCATAAATCTATATATTTTATAAGACTTGCCTTATTGGAGTCCTTCCTTGCCAGTGGATCACATTGTGCCGCTGGAGGAGGAGCAGAGGGTAAAAAAGCCCTTCCTGTTTCTACCTCTCTTAAATATGAATCTCCTTGCTGTCACTCCTGCCTGGATCATCTTATGGTAGCAAACATGCATAAGTTAGTTCACAGTCAATAGGAAGCCTACCTGGGTTGGATGTGTTTGAGAAGACAAAAGAACCCAAGAGGTCCCAGAGAACCTCAGGCCTGATCCACAAAGGAAGACAGACCCACAGAGTTTCAACAACTGGCTCCCAACGTGATTCACCAAGTCATGCTAGGACAAACCTCCTGTCTTCTACGTGGAGAAGGAAGAGGGAATGATCTCTTTTGTCCTTCTGATCCATAAAGGCCCAAGTTAGCTGAACTTTGAACAATTACTTCTTGATGGTCCCTCACTGAGGACAAGATCCTTTATTCTCCCATGTCGAGTTATACCTGATATCTAAATAGTAAGTTTTGTTCTTCTGTTTCTTACCTACTTCTGCTTCCCTCCTTCCAACAGGTCACTCTGATTCCATCTTCACCAAAAGTTCCCAGGATTTCTTCAAACATCAGTTCAACAGTCTCTAGGTCTTCAGCTCCCTGCCGTCAATCCTGCCACAGGGACCTGTGTGATTTCTCCCTATGTGAAGAGGAGCCCCATCTGGCCTTATTTTGTGGTACTATATCTACTGCTGTTGCATTATCTTATGCCTCTTCCCTACCCTCTATCAGTGGCTCACCAGGTATAAACACACCTCAGACAATTGAATGCCAGAGTGGGATGAGCATTGTAGATATTAAGGGAAGCAAGCCAGATGTAAAAGTCAAATATCTAACCACTGCATTTCATGTCACAAGCAGTTCTGAAATACTGATAGCATGGAGGGAGGCACACTCAGGAAATGAACTCTAATGAAATCAAGGAAGAGATGGTTATAACAAAAGGAGAATGAATCTCAGAAAAGGGAACTTGCAAAAGTGGACCAGGATCTTGGAAGGTTCCTGTTTCCTTCTCTAAATGGTGTATGCACATAGATGTTTCCTCAAGGAATCATTAAACTACACTGTTCATGGATGTATACTTATAAATAAGCTATGTTTTAAAATATAAAGCATTTATAAAAGGAAAGGAAGTAAAAAAATGGTAAAATCAACAAAACAAAACCAACTGGACGAAACCTTGATCAAACCATTTCCCAGTTCCTGTACATTTGAAGACTCTGATGTCGCCGTTCTGCAAAGAGTGGCCTCATCATTCTCCTTTCCCTGGGATCGACAGCCTAGACATAAGTCTAAATATGGCAGTCCTGTGAGACTCTGCAATAGCCATAAATTCAGCAAACATTTTTTTTGAGCCTTGGTCTTCCCTTGTAGCACAGCTTTGTGTCAAAATCTTCATCCAGCATTCTCATGTCCTGAATGGAAGGATTCTAGGACTGTCCCAGTAAGCTCAGCTTTCTATAGCTTCTCTAAACCTTGCAGCCTCTGGCTCCCATGACCTAAAACTCATTAGGACAATCTGGTTATCTTCCTTTACCTGCCAAGAGAAAACAGCTTGTTTCAACTCCCTGTCCCTGTTAATCCCACTCTCTTATAAGTAAGCGAAGTCCTCACCCCGTGGAAGACTCTCATCCTTCTCCCTCACCTCAGTGTTTCACCACCTTGACTGTTCCAGTGCTTTGCTGGGGTACCATATAAAAGCAAGGATGATTAGATGAAAATTAAGTGTCCCTCTTAGCACATCTTCCATCTATGGTCTTCACTGGAGGCAGCCAGTAAGTCTGCTTGACTGTCTTGAAGAAGTTAATTTGTATTACCAGGTGTACCACAGAGTAAATGCTCAAAAAAGGTCACAAAAGTAATTGAGTCCTTCTCCTCTTAGAAATACTCAACGTGCCTGTCTCCATGCCTTTTTCCTGCCTTTCTGCCTGCGATCCCTTCTGCTTTTACTTCAGTGTCTCACTCTGTATGTGAGCTTGGTTTTAACTTGTAGAAAGATTCCAGTCTCAGTTCGCCAATGACTGGGCTTATAGACATTAGCCACAACTAGAAAGAATATTTCTACCTATAGCGCTAAGGCAAAAGTTTCATTTCAAGGGACTTACAATGCAACCAAATACAACATCATCAAATCCAAGGTGGACAGAACTTGTCTCCCATGGTTCCTTCTGTGGCGTGATATGCATGGACATAGCCTCTGGATATGTTTTCTGGGAGTCATGGGAAGCCAAGGGGGAAAAACAGTCTCAGATCTGGAAGGAGTTTTCATATCTTTAGCAGGGCACTGCATAAGACACTGCATATTTCTATTCCTTTCTTGGTGTTCTTCCATGTAGAGTGGGGGAACTAATCACACAAATCTTGAGGAATGACCACAGGGTGGAGGCCTTTGGAGTTCTCACATGCAATGGAAAAGAGAGAGAAGTCTGAGGATACAGGGCCTGGTGTCCCTGAGCAGAGCTCAGCCTGGTGGCCTGGAGGAAAATCACAAAGTCATTGGGATTCTCTCCAGGAGCCCCCTCCCTATAATGGAACCACAAAGCAGGCAGGCAGTTTCTTATCGAAGCTCTTGCCACAGCTGAGTGGTATTTGTGAGCATGGACTTCACTGTCAGCTTGAGTGGATGGAACAACATAGTTCTGGGTGTGACTGTGAATTGATTGTAAAGAAAATTCTCTGTGTGTTCACAGACTCTGTGGGCTAAGTTCCCTCTCAACTTAGGTGGGAACATGAAGCCAACTGGTAGCTCAACAGGACAAAAAGACAGAGAAAAGGAAAACTTCACATGTGTCTCTCCTGGGACAGACAAGTCTTTGTCAATGGTTCATATCTCCATGACTGATGGCCTCTGCACTCTCAGGTCTATTCCATGGTATAGGCCTTTCACACATAAACTGAGCCAAACTACTAGCATTCCAGAGCTTCCACCCTGAAGAGAGCCTGCTGTTGTCATGTTCAGCCATGTAGACCATTTTCCCCCAAAGCTGTGGGGCCATGTGAAACTCTATCACATTTTAAGGTTTCAGACAGCCTGGGAACATGTAAGGACATTCTCAATGTCTTACCATCATAGATAATCCCCAGTAGGGCATGTTGTAGGTATTGGGGAGATCCTTCAGACCCCAGAACTGCAGGGCAATCCATATGCACATACACCCTAGATAAGTTGCAGCCCAAGACTGCCAATATGAGTAAAGATGATGCACTAAGTTCAGCAAAATCCCATGGACAGGTTTCTCAACTTAGCTGGGCCACTCACTCTTTCCTGATTATTTCTACATTCCAATTGGAACAGAACAGCTTACTGCTGCTCCTGTGTTATATTATGCAGATGTGTATGTTACAGAGTACACAGGCTCAAGGCTGGGAAAGACTTATGGTCTCACCTGCATCTGGAAAGTTGTGGATTGCTGAATGCACAGGCTCAGATCTGGGAAAGGCTGACTCTCACCTGTGCCTACTTGAGAAATGCATTGCAGTTTGGCTTGAGGTTCTCATTCAAGATGAGATTTTTGACTCATTCCAGACAAGACAAGAATCAACCAATATTTTAGAAACTTCTGAGAATCCAGCCCCAGTGATGCACACTTGGATTTTCAGCATTTTCTTGGTGACAGGATCTCAACTCATGCCTATTGAGGCTATAAAGCCAGATGACACAAATGAAAAATAAAGGAAATAAACTAATGAGCTGAGATTTTTCAAAATTTTTGCTGCAATATTTGTGGATTTCTCTTTTAAAATCCCTTATGTATGTATTGAACTAGCCATGATCTGTGCATCTTTTAGAATCTACAGGTTCATGTGTGAGCAATGATGCACAGGTGCTTCAGCACATCTGCCGACATGAGCAGACTTCCTGGAATTCTGGCCTTGCCTGATGCTTTTGGTCCAACAAAATCTCTCTGTGCTCTCTATTTGCAGAGCTAACTATGCTGCAAGAAACCAGGTCTTCTCCTGTCTCCCTGTCCCATCTCACTGTTGTGCCAGGATTGTGGAATCCCAGAGAATAACCCAAAGAGTCAACACTTCTGATGCAAAAGCAAAGGGTCCCTTTTTATTGTTCAGGCTGGCCAGCTCATATCCCTTCCCATGCAGAGGAAATGAGATGCCAACCAGCCAAAAAGAGAAGATTTTAAAGGAAAAATGGAGATAGGGAGTCCTGAGACCACAACTCTTTTTTCAAGGTTCTCATGGTTACAAAGATTACTTAGGACACAAAGTTTCCATACAAGTTTATCATGAAAAGAAGGGCCTTGAAGAAGGCAGTAACTGTCAACTGATCAGGTAAAATTAATTGGCACATCTGTGGACTATGAGCACAGCCTGTGATCTAAAAGCTTTTTTACCCATAGGTCAAGAGGCTGTTTGGTTCCCAGTCTTCTCAAGGCAAAGGGGTAGGGGCAAATGTTGACACAGCTGCTGGTGGGTTTGAGCTTCTTCTGGTCAAGTATTCCATGACCAGAGAGCTCTCTCTTTATCACAACCTAAACGTTTATGTCCTTTAGTGATTTTTTTCTGTCACATTCACCTGAAGAGAACTTTGAATGTAGAGATAGCCAACCATATCCAGTTGTCCGCTGCTTTCTGGGGAGTCCATCACAGGTTCCAACACTGTCACAGCTAGCACTTCAGTCAGTGTTATTATCTCCATGATCTACTGAGGATTTCCTAAGAAGGTCTACCTAATGCTGAAAACATAATCTCATACAACCAAAATTTTCTTGCTGTACCAACTCTCCATTATGTCATGAGATTAACTGAGAGTCCAACTGTTAGAAAGTAATAATGCACATAGTATTCCTTACAATGGGAGATAATTCGGGATTTTCTTAATGTGCTTCCTCTAATCTCCACAGATCTCTGAAAATATGAGGAACTGAAGCCAACAAATTTTGAAGAAACTGATCTGAGTTAAACTAAGTTAAAGGCTTCTTTTACAAGAAGTCAGTGTGGCAGGAAGGAAGAGACAACACTGGTCACACTAGGATCTGTTGCCACAGCAAACTGGATGCATGGAAGCCAAAGAGTGAAGACAAGGAAAGGGGCATGAATCTTTCTCTGTGCTGCTCAATGCTCCAGACTTCAGACTCCTGTCCACCAGCACCGCCTTAATTTATTGGTGAGGTGCAATCTCAAATGTATGTGTCTGACCCAGATGCAATGGGGACCACATATACATAAGTCTTTCCAAGTCATGCACCTGTGGTGACTTACCTGGGCTTTCCACCATCTTAGTCTCCCCACAATGTGTGTCTGATGATATGTTGGGGTGATCTCTTCAAAGACTTCCTGTGGTCCACCCACCACTAATGGTTTAATAGGAATGCTTCAGTCTGAAGATTCTTCAGCCTTTCAGATGTCAATGCCAGGCTGAGCCCACTTCTCCACTTCTACATTGATCACCTCCATCCACCAGTCTATCCAGAAGGGAACTCTATTTGGCAAAGTTTGGGAAGTTTTTTATGGTGTTTCTTATATCCTCCCAGAATGCAATGTTTTTGCCTCCTCCTCTTCTCTTTCCTTCTACAGAAAGAGAAACCTGTGTTAGGCTAACACTTCAATTCTCAGAGGAAAATGCATTTTCAGCAAAGAGATGGACAAAGTGTAGTGTTCAGATCTGACATATCAGCATAGGGTCCATGTTTGCTTTCATAACCCTCATACTATGGGAAACAACCACAAACACCTTACTCTGTTGCTATATATCTGTCTTCAGTAACAACTAATTCTCAATCTCCTCCCTGCCCTGTGTGTGTGTGTGTGTGTGTGTGTGTGTGTGTGTGTTAGCTTGCATGGATATAGATGGATTGTGTTCAAGTGAGTGTGGAACATATCCATTGAACACAGATTCCGCTGAAACCACACAACACACTCCCAGGACACAGGCTGACTAGGTGACATAGAAACCTCCTGTCTTCATGCTCACACACTGACCTTATGCGTCAGGTATCCTGCATACTCCTTGCTGTACTGCGTCAGGAGTTTATTCTTCAGGGTCTCAGCTCTTTCAGTGACCCTATTTATTGTCTTTATTTATTGCAAGACAAATGAAATGGAGAATTAGAACAGTCCTAATGTCAGAAAAGAGGGGAAGAAAACACATGCGGAGTGGCACCAGTATCTTATGCATGACTTGAACCCCTGTCCGGATCCATTTCCTCTGTACTGTGATGCTGAGGCAGCATCAGCTCCCCTCCCACCCAGGGTCAGGATCTGTGACATTTCTATGAGTAGCTCCCTGTTGTTCTGGAGAATTTAGGTCAGGCACATAGACAATCAAGACACATGTTGAGGATTTTGGATCTTTTTTCTAGGGGCAAGAGTTCTCAAGTTAAAAATTTGTAGAACACTGCAAATGCTTCTGTGAGGCCTTGTTTTTGGAGGTCTGCTGCTATCTTTACCAGGTCCTTCTTCATTTTGATGTATGTTTCCCTGGAAACTTTATTGCTGACCTCAATATTTAGCCCTAGAGAAATTAAAACTTGGAACTGCTCTTGGGGTAGAGGAGTTATATCCCTATATCTGTAGATGGTGCTCCTGTTCTAAGACAGAAAAGAAAGGATGGGGAAACCAGAAACATTCTCTGCTTTCCTGCCATCCTGTCATTCTACTGTCTACAGTGTGTTTGTGTGTGTGTGTGTGTGTGTGTGTGTGTGTGTGTGTGTGTGTGTGTATGTGTGTGTGTGACAAAGCTCTTACTAAACAAATTAGAGTAAATAAAACACTATATGTGGTGATTCAGCTCAATAAATTTAGTGAACATACCCACCCTAGGATCCCCTTACTATTGTAGTAAAGTGATAGAGTGGGGACTAAGCATGTCTGTGCCCCTTGAAAACAAAGTCAAGGAGTCCTTGAATAGCAATTAACTTAAGGAAAATATCTTACAAACAGCCTGTTTATTGAGAGGAACACTAGAGGATTCTAGCTATGAGTGGTTGTGCACGCATCAGAGGGCTGTGCATAAGCATAAACCCAGCAATTACCACACAGGCTTCTCCTGATATCACCAAAGCAATTAGGAAGCACCCCAGCTTGGAGGAAACACTGCTCATGCCTTCCATAGTGCAATCCTAGGTAGAAACAAAGGATTTGTGATGGTGTGCCCTCAGCAATTTCATTAGTACCTATGATACTCAAGTCTTCAAGGGCATTTGAGTGACAATGAGCCAGGAAAACTTAATTCCTGCTAGATAAGGATTCTAGAAACTAAGGCTGAGAAGCAACAGGAGGAAATAAAGGTCTGTGGCCACAACATAACACAAGCCTGTTTTGAAAGCTTTCTAGGGAGTCGGGATGCTTGAGAGAAGAATTGCAATGTATTCTAAAGTCAAACTGCTCACAGAAGTGACTAGTTTTCTGTGATCTCATTGCTACTATAAAGAAGAGTTGAGACATGACCACTAGGGAGCAAAAAGTGAGGTTCAATAGTTTACAATAGAAAAAGGTACCAAGTCTTTAAAATTTACACATATGATTATAGGCAAAAGAACATTCTTTTCAGCAGCCATGAGACTTATTCATTTGGGGACCTAGCAGTGAAAGTTTGTGTAATACCTGGACAGCTATATGGGTCTGTAAGCCAGGGTTTCAAAACATTGCCTGTCACCAGATATGCAAGTAGTTAGGAAAGCAGATACTTTCCTTCTCTTATAATTAATGTTAATTTATTTATTGCTAAACTATGGCCACTATGGCCATGGAGATATAGACTATTAATCTTGCAATTCAGTGCCTGAGGTTGTAGTTACAACCTGCATTACAGAGTGACCCATTTTTTTTTGTTGTTTTGGTTTTTTGAGACAGGGATTCTCTGTGTAGTTTTGGAACCTATCCTGGCACTCGCTCTGGAGACCAGGCTGGCCTTGAACTAAAAGAGATCCACCTGCCTCTGCCTACTGAGTGCTGGGATTAAAGGCATGTGCCACCAATGCCCGGCCAGAGTGGCATTTAAAAACAATTTTAATTGAAAAGATAGGAGAAAATAAAAAGTTTTAAGAATTTCAAATGGAGATAATTTCAAGATGACAGTGGCTATTGGCATCCATAGAACATGGAGACTTAGAGACCCATGGAGGCTCAGAGGGGAGATGAGGCAGCAGAGGGTGAGTCTTAGAGAGCACAGTATCTCCGAAACAACTAAAAAAATCAGGTCATATGGGAAGATGCTTTTTAAAAGCAGTCTCATGAAATTAGAAGGATGAGGAGGAAGAGGAGGAGGAGGTGGAGGAGGAGGAGGAGGTGGAGGAGGAGGAGGGAGAGGAAGAGGAGGTGGTGACAGATAGCAGAGCAGAGCTCCTTGCCCAGGCCAGAGAGAAGTGAAACCAGAGCTGCAGAAGCTCACACTAATGGAGATGAAGAGTGGTTCGTTTACTGGATTGGGACTCCTCAAAATACCTCCACAGACTGTGCTGTATCTCCATGCCATGTTGGTGTCCATAGTCCATGCTGCTCCCTGAAGCCATGTGGAAGTCAATGATCTGTGCTGTCACTGGCTGTACTGGCAAGGAAGCTTGAAAATATTCCCAATGAATGGAGGCAGTACAGTCCTTCACTCAGAACAACCCTAGCTCACCTCTCTCTCTCTCTCTCTCTCTCTCTCTCTCTCTCTCTCTCTCGATAATGTCTATATTTGTTCCCATCTGCAGCAGGAGGAAGCTTCTCTGATGATGGCTGAATGATGCTTATTACCCATTCTTTATTGTCATATAAATATACCACAGTTCAGAGCTGATATTTTCATAGTCCTCATAGTTTCATTTCACTGGAAAACTTCCTTGAATTTCTAAGCCTTCTTGGTTGATGGAAGACTACTTGGCTCATGACTTATCATTTTCTATGTTTGAAATGTTACCTCCTATTTTTCTTTCTAGAATATTTATAATATTATTAGTAATCAGAAGGCTTTTCCAGTCTTATTCAGTGCTTTCATTCTGTGAAATCTTTGGCAATAAATAAGTTCCCACCTCTTTCTTGATACCAATCACGTGCTGATATCTCTGTGCTAATGAGATGAAATGAGTAGGACTGGGGTTTGGTCTCATTTCCCTCATTCTATCTCTTAGAATAATTTGGAATATGTTAAGTAATGACCACATGGTCTTACTTACCTCTCTGTGCAGAGGGACTTAGCATTTTTCACCCTGTTTTTGTGGTGTTCCAGCTCTCTGGAGCATCTGGTCATTGATTGTCTTCAGCCTCTCAGGATTCCTTGGGGTAAGACCCTGTGTCCTTCTGATGGTCCTGTGATGTATGCACCGGCCCCTTCCCCCTGACCTTTCTCTGGGAAAAATAAGCCTGGTCTTGCCCCATCTTTTAATACTACCAGAGCTGACCAGTTATGATAATTACTCCAGGCTGCCAGTCACAGAACCTCTGCAGCTTTGTCTTGTCTTGTTATTTAAAAACAGACATAATGTCCATAGCTAAAAAGGTATTGTGTTGTATCACTTTTCAAATCATTCTCCCTTCTGGGTACTACACAGTTCTCTATCATGCAAGTAAATACCCAGCACTGTGATATGTTCATGATAAGATGGACTCAGTAGGTCAGTTTCACATTCTTTAAAACTGCAAATTTCATTGCCCCTACTGCAATCTGTTCTCTATGTACCCTGTACCAGCGTATACTGTGGACACTCTTGCTGTCTCAATGCACCAGTTATTGTTACTACAGTGTATCAACACAAAACCAATGTTTCTTTTAGTTATTGGATAATAAAGAAGCTTTAGACTTCTGTTTTATTTTGTTGTTGTTTTAACAAAAGACAGTTAAAGCCTTGGTATTTGGAATAAACCACCTGGACCTTAAATCTCCACAGCAGCTTATACTGAATCAAACCAGAACTTTAATGCATATATTCCTCAAAATTCATCACTATAGAGCTAGTTTTTATCAGTTCTGCAATTCTAACTAGGAGGAGAGAAGCCCTGCTATTGAGAAACTGTGGAGTGGTTTTGACTTAAGGACATGCGACCTTAGAGACTGGGTAGACTCAAAAGGGAAGCTAAGATTAGAAAGATTTTTTTGAACAAATGGGAAGAGCTGAGGGAACTGGAATATTATCTAACAGAATGCTGGTTGTGGAGATCTTACAGAAGGAGAAAGAATCAAGAAATAAAGAGTTCCTGTGGAAATAGGGTGTTCTCATCAGCAATGAAATATATCCTTCTCCCAGACTCATAGGACAGTGAATAATATCCAAGTTAGTGATATTCAAACAGCAAATCATTACCCAATTATTAATGTATTTATATTAATTAAAGTTAATATAACATATTAATAAGAAACAAAGAGGCTGACTAGAGGTGATTCAGTGGCTAAGAGTAGGCATGGCTCTTGCACATGACCTGAGTTCATATCCCAGCACCCACATCATGAGGCTCTCCACCACCTACAACTTCAGCTCCTGAGAACCCAGTGTCCTAGTCTGACCACAGACTATGGCATTTTCAGGCAACTGTCCCACTAATGCTCCCATCATTCATCTTTAATGGGAATATGTGAGAAGCCATGTAAATGCCATGGTAGGCTTCTCCTGGCCCTGGGCACTACTGGGCCTAATTTTCCTTTTCTGTTTTAAGTTTCAGGTTCTGATATAAGTTTCAGTTTCTGTTCCTTGAAAGAGCAGGCAATAATTCCCTGAAAAAATACAAACAATGGGCAGTGAATCAACAATGTCACCAGTGAGCAGGAGGACAAGGGATAGTAAGTACCAGGCTGAGTCATCACCTACATTTCAATTCATGTAACATCTTCCCCCACCCTAATGCCTGTCCAGACTTACCCAAACATGCCCCAGCCAATCAGAAACAAAGTAGTGTAATTGCTACTTGCTCAGCCAGTCAGGATGGTTGGAGATGACCTAACTGTCACTGAAATTCCCCTAGCTATGTTTAAAAGAAGCCTGCAAGCTTCTCTTAGGGTTGCCATTATTTTAACATGTGGCTGACCCAAACAAACTGGCAATAAATGCTCTTGCCCATTGCATATGTGAGGGGAAGTCTTTGTGGCTTGACCTGGGAACCCTAACCTATGTTACTGTAATTAAATGAAGGTAGCATAAGGATTTTTTGAGTGTTTTTTCAAGTTTGGAAAAATGGGGAACTCTTTCAAAGACCATATGTCATTTGTTCAGAAGTAAATAGCATCTGAATTTTCAGTAAAGATGTGGTTGAGTAAAGAAATGAAATCCCCCTCCCGTCTACACCCTGCACTAGGTCTGGCAGCAGGTGCCCTAGCCTCAGGTGAGTCTGGGCGCTGCTTTGCCTGCCCCCAACGTGCTCCATCAACACCTGCTCGCTTCTGCCTGACCCCACCTGGAAAAGTGTGGACCTCCCCAGTCTGGGAAGGTCCACCCTGAGTCCGGACTCACCTCACCCCAGTCTACACCCTGCCCTCTGTCCTGCGACTGGTGCCCTAGCCTCGGGTGAGTCTGGGCACTTCTGTTTACCAACCTCTCCCATCAACCCCTGCTCACTTCTGCCTGAAAAACCCCCCCAGAGAAGAGTGGACCTCCCCAGTCCGGGAATGTCCACCCCCAGTCCAGAACACCTCACCCCTGTCTACACCCTGCCCTCTGTCCTGCAGCCGGTGCCCTAACCTCAGCATGTACACGAGCCTCAGGAAGGTCCACCCTGAATCTGGACATACCCCAACCTTGTCCACCCACCACCCTCTGCGATCCCACTGCTGAGCCATCTTCACTCACTGGAATAAGGGGTGGGAAGAAGACAGAGTAAGATCACACTTGACAACAGAAAAACCAATATGGCACCACCAGAATCTAGGGACTCCACACCAGCAAGATATGAAAAGCCCAACACAGAGCATGAAGAAGAGATTGAGCTCAAAAATTATCTTAGGAAGATGATAGAGTCTTTTAAAGAGGAAACAAGAAAATCCCTGAAAGAAATAGAACAAAAAAAACAAGCAAAAAATTACATGAGATGGAGGAAAAGACAAACCAAAGAATTCAAGAAGTTAACAAATCTCTCAAAGAATCTAAAGAAAGCCAAGAAAAAACAACCAAACAAGTGAAGGAAGCACTGGAAACAGTTCAAGGCATGGAAGCTGAAATAGAAAAAATAAAGAAAAGACAGAATGAGGTGATGCTAGAAATAGAAAGGCTGGATAAATGAAAAAAGAACTAAAGATGTGACTATAACCAATAGAATACAAGAGAAGGAAGAGAGAATCTCAGTTGTTGAAGACTCCCTAGTGGATATACAATCATGGACCAAAGAAAATCTCAAGCCCAACAAAATATCCAGGAAATATGGGACACCGTGAAGAGGTCAAACTTAAGAATAATAGGTATAGAAGAAGGTGAAGAAATACAGCTCAAAGGTACAGAAAACATATTCAACAAAAATCATAGAGGAAAACTTCCCCAACCTAAAGAAGGATATGCCTGTGAAAGTATAAGAAGCTTACAGAGCAACAAACAGACTGGAAGAAGTCCCCTCAACACATAATAATCAAAACACCAAACTTTCAGAATAAAGAGAAAAATATTAAGAAGAAAAAGGAAATAGGCCAAGTAACATAAAGGCAGAGCTATCAGCATCAATCCTGACTTCTCAATGGAAACTTTGAAAGCCAGAAGGTCCGGGATAGATATCCTACAAATACTAAGGGACCATGGATGCCAACCCACAATACTGTACCCAGCAAAACTTTCAATCCCTATAGATGGAGAAAACAAGATATTCCATGACAAAACCAGACTTAACAATACTTATCCACAAATCCAGCATGACAGAAAGTTCTAGAAGGAAAACTCCAACCTAACAAAGACAACTACACTCAAAAAATAAAGGCAATAGATAATATAATTCTACCAAACACGAAAAGAAAAAGGAGGGTGAAATCCACACACAAAGGCACGACCAACAATAAATCCAAAACAAGAACAAACAATCAATGGACATTAATATTCCTCAGTGTCAATGGTCTTAACCTGCCCATAAAAAGATACAGTCAACCAGAATGGATATGAAGACAGAATCCATCCTTCTGCTGTATACAAGAAAACACCTCAACTTCAAAGACAGGTGTTACCTCAGAGTAAAGGATTGGGAAAAGATTTTCCCATCAAATTGGCCCAGAAAACAAGCTGGTGAAGCAATCCTAATTAACAAATTAGACTTCAAACTAAAATCAATCAAAAGAGATGAAGGCCCTTTCATACTCATCATAGGAAAAGTCCTTCAAGATGAAGTCTCAATCCTGAACATCTATTCCTCCAATACAAAGGAACCCACATTTGTAAAAGAAACATTGCTAAAGCTCAAACCACACATAAAACCACACACACTTAAAGTAGTAGACTTCAACACACTGCTTTCACCACTAGACAGGACCACGAGACAGAAACTTAACAAAGAAACAAAGGATCTAACAGAAGTTATGACCCAACTGGGTTTTACAGATATCTATACAACATTCCATCCAAATACAAAAGAATATACCTTCTTCTCAGCGCCACATGGCACTTTCTCTAAAATTGACCACATAGGTGGCAACAAAGCAAACCTCCACAGATACAAAAGAATTGAAATAACCGCCTGTATCTTATCAGATCACCATGCATTAAAGCTAGAATTCAACAGCAATACGAATTGCAGAAAACCTACAAATTCATGGAAATTGAATAACACCCAATTGCACCATTCCTGGGTTGAGTAAGAAATAAAAAATAATTAAAGACTTTCTAGAATTTAATGAGAATGTAGACACAACATACCCAAACTTATGGGACTCTTTGAAAGCAATGCTAAGAGGAAAGTTCATAACACTTAGTGCTCATATGAAGAACTGGAGCATGAAGAAACATGAGAGAATTGACAGAACAATTGAAAGATTTAGAGCAAAAAGAAGCAAGCAAACTCACCACGGAGGAGTAGATGCCAGGAAACAATCAAACGGAGGGCTGAAATCAATAAAGTAGAAACTAGGAAAACATTACAAATGATGAAATGAAGAATGGATTCTTTGAGAAGATCAACAAGATAGACAAACCTCTATCCAAACTAACCAAAAGGCAGAGAGACAGTATGCTAATTATCAAAATCTGAAATGGAATGGGGGATATAACAACAGACACTGAAGAAATCCAGAGAATCATCAGGTCATACTGTGAAAACCTGCACTCCATAAAATTTGAAAATCTAAAGGAAATGGACAGTTTCCTGGATAGATATCACTTACCATAATTAAACCAAGAATAGATTAGCAGTTTAAATCGTCTTGTAACCCCGAATGAAATAGAAGCAGTTATCAAAAGCCTTCCAACCAAAAAATCCCAGGGCCAGATGACTTCACTGCATAATTCTGCCAGAAATTCAAGCAAGAGTACTGCACAAGTTGTTGCACACTATATGAGCAGAAGGGATATTGCCAAACTCTTTTTATGAAGCAACAATCACTTTGATACCCAAGCCACAGAAAGATACAACTAAAAAAAAAGAACTACAGACCAATATCCATCATGAACATAGATGCAAAAATACTCAACAAAATATTGGCCAATCGAATACTAGAACACATAGAAAAAATCATCCACTATGATAAAGTAGGCTTCATCCCAGGGATACAAGGATGGTTCAACATATGAAAATCTATCAATGTAATCCACCATATTAACAAACTGAAAAAGAAAAACCACATGATCATGTCACTAGATGCTGAAAAGGCCTTTGAAAAAATCCAACACTCCTTCATGATAAAGATCTTTGAGAGAACAGAAATAACAGGAACATATCTAAACATGATAAAAACAATATACACCAAACCAACAGCCAACATCAAAATAAATGGAGAGAAAATCCAACACCTCTTCATGATAAATGTCTTGGAAAGATCAGGGATAACAGAAACAAAATAAAACAATATGCAGTAAACCAACAACCAACATCAAACTAAATGGAGAGACTCAATGCGATTCCTCTAAAATCAGGAACAAGACAAGGCTGTCCACTCTCTCCATATCTCTTCAATACTGTACTTGAAGTTCTAGCTAGAGCAATAAGACAACAAAAAAAGATCAAAGGGATACAAATTGGAAAAAAAGAAGTCAACCTTTCACTGTTTGCAGAGGGTGTGATAGTCTCCACAAGTGACCCAAAAATCTCTACCAGGAAACGCCTACTGCTGATAAACACCTTCAGCAAAGTAGCAGGATACAAAATTAACTCAAAAAAATTAGTAGTCCTACTCTAAACAGATGATAAATGCAATGAGAAATAAATCAGAGAAACATCACCCTTCACAATATCCACAAGCAACATAAAATATATTGGGGTAACACTAACCAAACAGTGAAAGATCTATACAGTAAGAACTTTGAGTCCTTAAAGAAAAAAATTAAAGAAGATTCCAGAAAATGCAAAGATTTCCCATGCTTTGGGGTAGGTAGAATCAACATGGTAAAAATGGCAGTCTTGCCAAAAGTAATCTATAGAGTTAATGCATCCTCATCAAAATCCCAACACAGTTCTTCACAGACCTTGAAGGAACAATACTCAACTTTATATGGAAAAACAAAAGACCCAGGATAGCCAAAACAACTCTGTACAATAAAAGATCTTCTGGTGGCATCACCATCCCTGACTTTAAGCTCTGTTATAGAGCCATAGTTCTGAAAACAGCTTGGTATTGGCACAAAAATAGACAGACAGACCAATAGAATGGAATTGAAAACCGGGATATTAACCTACAAACCTATGAGCACCTTATTTTTGACAAACATGCTAAATCTATACAATGGAAGAAAGCATCTTCAACAAATGATGCTGGCAGAACTGGATTCACACATGCCGGAGATTGCAGATAGATCCATATCTGTCACCATGCACAAAACAAGTGCAAATGGATAAAAGACCTCACCCTATATCCAGCCACACTGTATCTTCTATAAGAGAAAGTGGGAGATAGGCTTGGACGAATAGGCACAGGAGACAGCTTCATGAACATTACACCAGTAGCACAGACATTGAGATCTTTGAGATCTTCAGTTAATAAATGGGACCTCCGGAAACTGAGTAGCTTCTGTAAGGCAAAGGACATAGTCGTTAAGACAAAACAACAGTGCACAGAATGGGAAAAGATCTTCACCACCCCACATCAGACAGAGGGCTGATTTCCAAAATACACAATGAACTCACCCAACACCAAACAATGAAATTAAAAGTGGGGTGAAGAATTAAATAGAGAATTCTCAACAGAGGAGTCTGAAATGGCTGAAAGACACTTAAGAAAGTGCTCAGAATCCTTGGCCATCAGAGAAATGCAACTCAAAACAACTCTGAGATAACACCTCACACCTGTCAGAATGGCTAAATCAAAAATACCAATGACAACCTATGATGGAGAGGATGTGGAGAAAAAGGAACACTCCTCCATTGCTGGTGGGAGTGCAAACTTTTAAGACCACCCTCGAAACCAGTATGGCGGTTGCTCAGAAAAATGGGAATCAGTCTACCTCAAGATCCAGCCATTCCTCTCTGGTTTTATACCCAAATAACGCAGGTTCATACAACAAGGAAATATGTTCAACCATGTTCATAGCAGCATTGTTTGTAATAGCCAGAACCTGGAAGCAACCTAGATGCCCCTCAACTGAAGAATGGATAGAGAAAATGTGGTACATTTAGACAATGGAGTACTACTCAGCAGAAAAAAGCAATGGAATCTTGAAATTTGCAGGCAAATGGAACTAGAAGAAACCGTCCTGAGTGATGTAACCCAGTCACAAAAAGACAAACATAGTATGTACTCACTCTTATATGAATTTTAGACATAGAGCAAAGGATTAACAGCCTACAGTCCTCTTCACCTAAGAATTTAGGAAACATGAAGTACTCTATGGGGATAAATGCATGGACCACAGGAATGGGAAGGGGCAGGAATCCTGAGTTGTAGGGGAAGCTGTAGCCACGCCTTCTTAGGGGCTGGCTACAGGTGTGCCTTACCACGCTTGTGAGGGCGTGGTCAGAGTGACGCCGTGTGACTGCCTTTGCGCTTTCGGTTTCTCTTTGCTTCTTGCTATACAGACCACTACCATGCCAGCTGGCTAGGTTGCTCTGTAAGTAAGGCTTTTCCCTATTAAATACCCTTATATTTCTACCTGACTCCGTATTGGTAATTTCCCACTATATCTGGTTGTCAGAAGCAGGATATTGGAAACCTACACCCCATTTGGGACAGGCTGTGGGTTCCATCGGGCCCAAGGCCTAGGCCCGGAAAGCGCCCTCTATCCACAGGCGTTCCCGGCTAGCAGCCAACCCGCTGCAGCTGAGCTGCTCAGAACCATCCACCCAGCTCGGAGACAGTTTCTAGCTGCCTAGAGTGGAGATAGGCCTCGGCTTTCAGCAGAGGCTTCCCCTGGCTGCTGCTGCTGCTGCTGCTGCTGCTGCTGCTGCGGGAAAGCCACATCTGTTTCAGTGGTTGCGGCCGCAAGGCCGTATACTCTCTAAGATAAGCGCAGCCGCTTTTGTGACCTCTCTCGACCGCTGACCGACTGCTGCCAAACGCCGGGGACTCACTGAACACCTGTGCCACCCACTGGTCAAAGATACTTACTACATCTGGAGTAGAAATCAGGTAAAATTATGGCGGAATATTTATCATTTGCTAAAATTGGTAATACTTTTGCTTATTACGTGAATTCACTGTTTGAGGAGGATGTTAATGTGACAATTACTGGCCTATATGCCATAATGGCAGTTAGCTTGCTGGTACAAATAGTATTACTAGACAGAGGACTCAGGAACAGGGACAGAGATAACCTCACCACCTGCTTGCAGGAAATAACAGCTTTATGATTAGGTCAGACCACAATTGTGCAGCAAGTGGAACAGAAATTGGATGATAAGCTTGGCTCTGTGTCCAATACACTAAAGACAGAGCTGTCTGATGAGATGCAGCGTATTTATGATAAGACAAACACAGAGAGATCCTCCATGTCTGAGGCCTTAGAGGCTAGGCTGTCAGAAGACCATGACCAGCTAAAGAATATCTGTAGCCAAATAGGCAATGTTACCCAGCAACTAGATGCAACGGTGCAAAATGCCCAGCATAGGGTTGAAGAATTGGACAATGCCATTCAATCAGTTATTGAAGCATCCAAGGTAGCAGATCAGAAATTTGAGTCTAGATTTGAATGTTTGGAAGATAATTTACAGTACAGGGCTGACAGATTACATAGGTCCATATGGTCGATTGCTGAGGACTCAAAATCAGCAAATCATGACCTGGAATCTGGACTCCAATACCTAGAAGGCAGTTTCCATGCCATCCAGATGCTGCCTAAGGATGATCGTATTAAAGACCTAGAAAAACATGTAGATGAGCAGTTAGAGCAATTTACATATTTACTAATGTACTTGGAATCTTTTATGATTAAGGAGATTGAAACTTTTCAAAAGGATATCATTGCTAGGCTTAAAGATCATTGGGATGCCTCAGAAGCAGAATCACTCCAATCCCAGGCATCTACTCCACCCAGGTATCGTGACTATTCTTCTAAGGTTGTTACTCGTACACCATTAGTGTAAGCAGCTACCATGGTAGAAAAGCCAGCTTCTAAGAAACACCCTCATGGACGGATGGCTTATGAATGGCAACCTATACAGCTGAAGGACCTTAAGAATATTAAAGACTCAGTTGTCTCATATGGTCTCCATAGCCCATACGTAAAACAGCTATTACATTCATGGGCAACCTTTAACAGGGTGACACCCACAGATTGGGAATGATTGGTAGCAGCTGTACTTGAGAATTCATGCCAAATCCAGTGGAAGGCATTAGTAAGGGAAGAGGCAAAGCTCCTTGAGCGTCAGGGCATAAAGGAAGGTTTTGAAGCCCCTCTAGATAAGCTTCTTGGTCAGGGTATTTATGCTGACCCACAGGTTCAGGCTGAATATGATGACGATATACTGTCTCTATGCAGGAAAGCAGCATTAAATGCCTGGGATAAGGTTCGTGAGCCAGGAAAATGTCTAGAAGCTTATACCAGAATAGAACAGGGACATACAGAATAGTTCCAGGATTTCTTACAAAGGTTAACTAGGGCAGTAGAATTACAGGTAACAGATCCAGAAACAAGACAATCAATTATATATACAATAGCTTATGAAAATGCAAACCCTATATGCAAAAGAATACTTTTGCCTTTAAATATCAGATCAGCTCCATTAGAAGAATGGATTTTGTATGCAGCCAACATAGACCTATAATGTGCAAGATACTGGAGCTTGAGTAGGAGAAGCCATCTCCAAAGGTTTAAAACGGCAACAGGAACTTAAAAGTTCTAGAGGTGAGGATGTAAGGGCTTGGCAAGGAGAAGCACCTTACAGAGGTCAACATAGGTACCAAGAGGCTAGAGGTTACTACTACTATGAACCAGAACCTTGGGGAGGAAGAGCCTTCCCCTGGAGACCACGAAGGCTCCAGGAACCTAGATGTTTCAACTGTGGTAAAATGGGACATACTAAGAGAAATTGTAGACAAATGAATTCTAACAATGCCTGATATGGAAGGCCACTGCCTTCTGGATTGTGTAGAAGATGTGGTAAGGGCAGACATTGGACCAATGAATGTAGATCGACCAGGGACATACAAGAAACCCCTGAAGGTTGGGAAACCCCGAGGGGGGGCCTCAAGAAGTCCCCCACATCATTAAATACCCTTATATTTCTACCTGACTCCGTATTGGTAATGTCACACTTATACTGAGTTAATTGGGAGCATGAGGGTAAGGGAGGGGGAGCTGCCAGAATGAGACTAGTAGAAGAAGAGAGGAGAAGAGGAAATGGAGGAGCAGAAATAATTGAGTTGGGGTAAGAAGAGAGGGGAGAAGGATGAGAGATACCATATTAGAGGGAGCCATTATATGTCTGAGGAGAGATCTGTCACTAGGGAGACTTCCAGAGATCTACAAGGATGACATGATCTGATGATGCAGGCAATGGTGGAGAGGATAACCTAAATGCCCTTCCCCTAAAATGTGATTGATGACTATTTTTTATGCCATCCTAGAGCCCTTATCCAGTGGCTGATGGAAGCAGAGGCAGACATCCACAGATACACACTGAACTGAACAATGGAACTTAGTTGCAGAGAGGGAGGGATGAAGATCAAAGGGGTTGTTACCAGTCTGGTGAAACCCACAGAAACATCTGGCTGAAAAAGGTGGAGCACATAGACCCCAGATGCTGTCTGAGAGGCCAGTACAGCACTGATCCAGACCCCTGAACATGGATGTCAATGATGAGGCCTCTGCACTCTAGGAGGTCACTGGTGGTGGATTAGTATTTTTCCCTGATGTAAGAAGAGCCTTTGAGAGCCCATCCCACGAGAAGGGATTCCCTCTTGCCCTGGACACATGGAGAAGGGCCTAGGCCCAGCCCAGGACAATCTGGTGGACTTTGTGGAGCCCCCGTTGAGGGCCCCACCCTGCCTGAGGAGTGGAGGGTGGGTCTAGGTTGGGTAGGAGGGGTGAGTGTGAGGGGAGGGAGAGGGAGAAGGGATTGACATGTGAAACAAGCTTCTTCCTAATTTGAACTAATAAAAAAGAAATGAAATTCATTTTCAGATATTCAATTGTACCACCTCTTTAAATAATAAAAACAGTGTTCATTGTTTGATGTAGGAAAGGGAAGAGGAATTAATGGTATTTGAAATACACTTTAATAAAATTGTTCACCGTTTTAAAAACCATCTAACCCAGGCAGTGGAACATATAAATAATCCCAGCACTCAGAAGGTAGAGGCAGGTGGGTCCTTTTGAGTTCAAAGCCACCCTGGTCTACAAAATGAGTTCTAGAACAGCCAGGACTGTTAAATAGAGAAACCCTGTCCTAAAAACAAAAACAGATAAATAAAAAGTATCATCCATATATTTGCCTCAATCACTTTCAGCAAAATATCAAATGGCAACTGTTTTGTTGGACATTACCTTCTCTGAGTCATATGGTATTTATTGTGATTATGATTAAATATTATAGTATAACTTTGCCAACTTCCTTTGCCCACTCATATCTAATAGGAAATAATTATTTTAGATATACAGCAGATTATTTAAACCAGAAATACAACATTTCCTGATTTCAAAAATAAATTTTTGAAAGTACCATGCTTTTCTTTTAGTCCCCACTCTGCTACCCTATGCAGTAGGTAATACCTTTCTGCCCATTTTACAAGTAGATTAAATCACATGCCAGATTGTGAGAACATGAAAGCTAATGAGCAGAACACACACAATAAATTGGAAAGCTTTCTTATTTTCAGTGAGATATATTCTTATCAATTCTTTCAAAAACTCTGTATTTAGACCAGGATTTTTCAAGAATGACAATGAACTTGTGAAATTAAAATCTTCTGAACAGGAAAGGACAAAATAAAGTGAAGAATCAACCTAAAGAATTGGAAAGACAACCGAAGAATGGATAGAGAAATTGTGGTACATTTACACAATGGAGTACTACTCAGCAGAAAAAAACAATGGAATCTTGAGATTTGCAGGAAAATGGATAGAACTTGAAGAAACCATTCTGAGCGAGGTAACCCAATCACAAAAAGACAAACGTGATATGTACTCCTCATATGTGGTCCTGCTTTATGATACATAGTAGTGACCATGCTTTATCAGAGGTGTTTTTAATAATGTTGCTCAGAATGGTTTCCTCCCAGATGATGATTGAGAAGCTAATTAAAAGAAAATGGTGCCAAGTACCACAAGAGTAACAGAACTGTGCTGTTTTCTGGGATTTTGTTTTTTACTTTGTTGTTGTTTGTTTGTTTGTTTGTTTTTTGTTTTTGTTTTAAATGGAGAGTACTGGATGTCTCTACAATTTTGTTCAAATGACTGCAGAACCTGGAAAAACTGTTGCTGCTATTGATGCATAACATATTGCCATTATTGGTCTATATATATATATATATATATATGTATATATATATATATATATATATGTTAATTGAAACTCAAAAACAAAAAGAATTGGAGAGAACCTTAGGTGATAGAAATTTGGTAAATAGCTAGTATCCATAAAAAACAAAAAGCCATGAAATAAACAAAAGAATAAATGCACAAAAATTCAAAAGGCAATTTTCAAATGATGAAAATACAAAAAATATATAGAAACTTCTCAACATCTTTATCCATCAGGAAAAGTAAATCACACATCAGAGAGTCATCTGACCGCATCATGAAGCTCTCACCAAGAGTCAAACAGCATCCATGTGCACTGTCACTGATGTAATGTAAAGTCATCCAGAGCCTCATAGTCTTGAGCTGGTGGTGCAGTTTCAGGAGATTGCATGATCTTTGAAACCATGGTGTGTCTTGCAGAAGTATATCATTGTGAATGTTCTGTAAAGTTATGCTTGATTTTAGTCTAAATTTAAACCAGCATTGAGCAAGTCATATTACTGTCACTGAATCAGACTCCTGCACACCCCATCTGCCTCCCAAGACCAGGAGGAACCTTGAAGATCAGCTGGTCTTCAGCCTTTCACTCAGAATTTCTGAAGAAGCTGGATTCTGATGGAAGTACAGGAGGGCAGAACTCTCAGCAGTTGTCTTTTTATTAGTTCTAGATCCAGTCAGGTTGGAAATCAAGATTATCTATCAGAGGATAAAAAGTTATTGTAAAGAAATACCCATGCTAGGTCATAGTGCACCATGCAGTAACTCTAGTTACTAATCGCACATTATGATGTTTATGTTAAAGTAGTAAATATGAGCTTTTAAATGTTTTCACACAAAGCAATGACAGATAGTTGAGGCAGTGGGTTTCATAATTAAGCTGGTTTAATTTTCCATAATATATATATTTAGTAAAACATCACATTATGCAGGGTGTTGGTGACACATGCCTTTAATTCCAGCACTGGGAAGGCAGAGGCAGGAGGATCTCTGTAAGTTCGAGGCCAGCCTGGTCTACAGAGTGAGTGCCAGGATAAGCTCTACAGCTACACAGAGAAACACTGCCTCAAGAAAACCCACCCTATTACATCCCATCAATATTTAGAATGTTTTTTTTATTTCAATGAAAATAAAACTTAGATGGATGAAACTAAGGTTATAAATCCTGGTGTGAGAATTGGAAGTTTTAACATGTAGCTTCATTTTGACAGCAGTTCTCTTTCCACTCAGGGCAGACATTGCTGCTATTGATAATGGCTCCCAGTAAACATCGCCCAGAAAATTGTCTTTTCAAACCAAAGTTAAAGAAAGGCATAGAACAGTCAAACAATGGGGAGAGTTTAATAAGGTGTGGTACCAATACATTGTCAACTTCACTTGATTTAGCATCACCTAGGAAATTACAGAGGCATGCCTATGGTGATATATATGAGAGACTTTCCTAGAAGGGTTAGCATTCGGAAAAGTTCAACTCTGAGGGTGGAAGTTATGTGACCTCCATGTGCCATGGGAGCTTGGACTGAACAAACAGTAGTGAAGCCTGACAGCCTCCAGATAACTTCCCCTCTTTGTGCATTTTGGCTACATGGCCAAACTGCCCTATTCCGCCATGCTTCCCAGCAATGTGGACTGAACCCTCTGCAATCATGAGCATAATAAATTCATCATCACAGTCATTCCAGCATTGTATCACAAAAGTAACAAATGTACAATGTTATCCATATAAATATATAGAAGTTAATGAACAGGGTATCATGTTTTATAGTCTTGTTTCATAATTTCTTCATACATATTATAGAGTATTTCCTCCAAGGAAATATTTTGTTTCTGGTTTTTCATTTTTTGTTGTTTGTTGCTATTTTATTAGACATGCTCTCACTCTGTAGGCCAGTTTAGTCTACAACTCATATAGCCCAGCATGGCCTTAAATTCACATCCTCCCAGGGCTGAGATTACAGGTCACAACCACTACACTAGACTTTCAAATTATTTTTGAAAACAACAATACTCTATGCACATTTTTATGGAACTTCCTTTAGGTCACCAAGTAATGGTAAAACTTCTGAACGATATGAGCACTGTAATAATCAGGTAAACCAGATAACCTATTTCCCTCATAGTAGAAAATTTCAGGTTTAGTTTCATTACTAGGATGGATTTCTTACTGAGTGATACAGGTTTAACCAGATGATTTTGAAGATTGTGGCACTCATCTGTATACTGACGGTTTCTCCCAAAGGACTCTGGCCACTGCTGCAAGGAGCTGGCAGAGAGGGCAACATCTGTTCCCTTGACCTCGTCTAAAGCAGGTAGAAGACTGGCACATGGACAGTTCTGGCCTGAGACCCACGTCCAGCCCATCTTGCACTCTAGATATTGGCATATTGAACAGGGTATGCCACTTTACTTCCTGCTATTTCTCCAAACTCCAGTCCTCCTCAAACAAGGTAATGAAGCAGGATGAAAATAAAACTTTATTTGAAACAGTTACTGACATTGTCTATGTAGTCTCCACACACAAGAATGTTCATAACAAATAATTTAAACATTATCTTCAGGATCAAAATCTTTGCCTAGAAAATCCTAACACAATGGAAGAAAGATAGCATCTTCAACAAATGGTGCTGGCACAACTGTATTCGGACATGCAGAAGATTGCAGATAGATCCATACCTGTCACCATGCACAAAACTTACGTCCAAATGGATCAAAGATTTCAACATAAAACCAGCCATACTGAATCTTCTAGATAAGAAAGTGGGAGATAACCTTGAATGAAATGGCACAGGGGATTGCTTCCTGAACATGACACCAGTAACACAGACATTGAAATCGTCAATTAATAAACAGGACCTCCTGAAACTGAGAAGCTTCTGTAAGGCAAAGGACACAGTCAGTAAGACAAAACGACAGCCCACAGAATAGGAAAAGATCTTTACCAACCCACATCTGACAGAGGGCTGATTTCCAAAATATAAAAGGCACTCAAGCAGCTAGCTACCGAAACACCAAACAATGAAATTAAAAAGTGGGTGCAGACCTAATAGAGAATTGTGAACAGAGGAATCTGAAATGGCTGAAAGACACTTAGAAAGTGCTCAAAATCCTTGGCCATCAGAGAAATGAAACCCAAAAACCTTGAGATAACATCTTTCACCAGCCAGAATGGCTAAAATCAAACCACCAATGACAATCTATGCTTGAGAGTTTGTGGGGAAAAAGGAACACTCCTCCATTGCTGGTGGGAGTGCAAACTTTTAAGACCACCCTCAAAACCAGTATGGCGGTTGCTCAGAAAAATGGGAATCAGTCTACCTCAAGATCCAGCCATTCCACTCTTGGGCATATACCCAAATAATGCAGGTTCATACAACAAGGACATATACTCAACCATGTTCACAGCAGCATTGTTTGTAATAGCCAGAAATTAGAAGCAACCTAGGTACCCCTCAACTGAAGAATGGATAGAGAAAATGTGATACATTTATACAAAAGAGTACTACTCAGCGAAAAAAAGCAATGGATTCTTGGAATTCAAAGCCAAATGGATGGAACTAGAAGAAACCATCCTGAGTGAGGTAACCCAGTCACAAAAAGACAAACATGGTATGTACTCACTCATATATGAATTTTAGACATAGAGCAAAGGATTACCAGCCCACAATCCTCTTCACTAAAGAAACTAGGTAACAAGAATGATTCTAAGAGAAAAATGCATGGCCGCCAGAGAATGGGAAGGGGCAGGAACTCCTGAGCTAATTGGGAGCATGAAGGTAGGGGAGAGGGAGTTGCCAGAATGAGAGGAGGAGAAGAGGTGGGCAGAGGAGGAAATGGAGGAGCAGAAATGTTGAGTTGGGGGAAGAATAGAGGAGAGCAAGATGAGAGATACCATATCAGTGGGAGCCATTGTACATCCGAGGAGAGATCTGGAACTAGGGAGATTTCCAGAGATCTACAAGGATGACATGAACTGACAATCTAGGAAATGGTGGAGAGGATAACCTAAATGCCCTTCCCCTATAATGAGACTGATGACTACTTTTAATGCCATTCTGTGAGGCCACCCCAGGATTGAATCAGACCCCTGAACATGGCTGTTAATGAGGAGGCCTCTGCACTCTAGGAGGCTCCTTGTAGTGGATTAGTATTTTCCCTGGTATAAGAAGGGACTTTGAGAGCACATCCCACGTGAAGGAATGCACTCTTGGTCTGGACACATGGGGAAGTGCCTAGGCCCACCCCAGGATGATGTGCTGGACTTTGTGGAGGCCCCGTTGAGGGCTCTACCCTGCCTGGGGAGTGGAGGGTGTATGGCATGGGGAGCAGGTGGGGTTTTGTGGGGAGACTTGGGGGAGAGGGGAGGGAGAAGGGATTGACATGTGAGGCAAACTTGTTCCGAATTTGAACTAATAAAACATTTTTAAAAATTAAAAAAATAATATCCTAACACAGTTCATACTGGATTATTACTTTATCCATCTTCCTAAAGAGATTCACAGCACCACTTGAAGATAGGGATATTAATGAAGTAAATTAATGTATGAAGTCAGTCATAAAACAGTTTGAGCTCCCAACTCAAACAGGAGCTTCTTTGTCATTAGTAACACTCAGAAATCTACAGCCTTTCTCAGACAAGGTGCTGCTCTATGGATGCTTCCAATGGGTGCCCCCTCGTGGCCTGGGGGTCAATATCTGTTTCTGCTGTGATTTGAAAGCTCAATAGCAAGAAGCCTCAGTGCCATCTTGGTAGCCAACTTCCTGACAGGTACCAGTTATCTCAATTGCACAATAAATGGAAGAGAATCTCAGGAGTTGAAGATACACTAGGAGAAATAGATTCATCAACCAAAGAAAATCTTAAGTCCAACAAATCCCTAACACAAAATAACCAGGAAATATGGGACACTGTGAAAAGGCCAAACCTAAGAATAATAGGTATAGAAGTAGAGAAATACAGCTCAAAGGTATAGAAAACACATTCAACAAAATCATAGAAGAAAACTTCCCCAACCTAGAAGGATATGCCTATGAAAGTACAAGAAAGTACAAGAAGCTTACAGAACACTAAAGAGACTGGACCACAAAAAGAAGTCTCCTCGCCACATAATAATCAAAACAGCAAACTTACAGAATAAAGAGAAAATATTAAGAGCAGCAAAGGAAAAAGGCCATCCTTGCAGAATTACACCCGACTTCTCAATGGAAACTTTGAAAGCCAGAAGGTCCTGGATAGATGTCACACAAACACTAAGGGAACATAGATACCAACCAAGACTACTGTACCCAGAAAAACTTTCAATCACTATAGATGGAGAAAACAAGATATTCCAGGACAAAACCAGATTAAACAATGCATATCCACACATCCAGCCCTACAGAAAGTTCTGGAAGGAAAACTCCAACCCAACAAAGATAACTACACACACAAAAGATAGGCAATAGATAATCCCACATTAACAAACACTAGAAGAAAAAAAAGGGTGAAAGACACACATACAATGACAACACCAACAATAAACCCAAAACAAATAAGAACCAGCAACCAAAGGTCATTAATATCCCTCAATGTCAATGGTCTTAACCCGCCTATAAAAAGATACAGGCAAACAGAATGGATACGAAGACAGAATCCATCCTTCTTCTGTATACAAGAAGCACTCCTCAACTTCAAAGACAGTCATTACCTCAGAGTAAAGGGCTGGGAAAAAAATTTCAATCAAATGGATCCGAGAAACAAGCTGGTGTGGCAAACATAATATCTAACAAATTAGATTTCAAACTAAAATCAATCAAAAGGGATGAAGAAGGGCATTTAATAATCATCACAAGAAAAGTCCATTAAGATGAAGTCTCAATCCTGACCAACTATGCCCCCAAAATGAAGGCACCCACAATTGTAAAAGAAACATTACTAAAGCTCAAAGCACACATAAAACCACACACACTTATAGTAGGAGACTTCAACACCCGGCTCTCACCAATAGACAGGATCACCAGATAGAAACTTAAAGAAACAAAGGAACTAACAGAACTTATGACCCAATTGGGTTTAGCAGGTATCTATAGAACATCCCATCCAAATACAAAAGAATATACCTTCTTCTCAGCGCCACACGGAACCTTCTCTAAAATTGACCACATACTTGACAACATAGCAAACCTCCACAGATACAAAAAAAATTGAAATAACCGCCTGTATCTTATCAGAAAACCATGCTTTGAAGTTAGCATTCAACAATAATACAAATTGAAGAAAACCACAAAATCATGGAAATTGAATAACAACCAATTGCACCATTCCTGGATCAAGGAAGAGTTAAAAAAAATTAAAGACTTCCTAGAATTAAATGAGAATGTAGCCACAACATACCCAAACTTATGGGATACTCTGAAAGCAGTGCTAAGAGGAAAGTTCATAGCACTAAGTGCCCACATGAAGAAACTAGAGAATAGTCACACAAGAGAATTGACAGGACAATTTAAAGCTTTAGAACAAAAAGCACACTCACCACGGAGGAGTAGATGCCAGGAAATAATCAAACTGAGGTCTAAAATCAATAAAGTAGAAACTAGGAAAACATTACAAAGAATGAAACAAAGAGGGGATTCTTTGAGAAGATCAACAAGATGGACAAACCTCTATCCTAACTAACCATAAGACAGAGAGAGCACTCTAATTAACAGAATCATAAATCAAAAGGCAGAAATAACAACAGACACTGAGGAAATCCAGAGAATCATCAGGACATACTTTGAAAACCTGTACTCCTACTCTAAAAATTCAAGATCTAAAGGAAATGGACAATTTTCTGGATACATATCACTTACCCAAATTGAATCAAGAACAGATATGCAGAACTATATCTCTGGTTAAATAGAAGCAGTCATCAAAAGTCTCCCAAGCATAAAAAGCCCAGGGCCACATGGCTTCATTGCAGAATTCTACCAGAAATTCAAGGATTAGATAACACCAATTCTCCTCAAAGTATTCTTTGATATCCAAATGATACAACAACACAACTAAGAAAGAGAATTACAGACCAATATCTCTCATGGACATTGTTGCAAAAATACTCAATAAAATACCAGAAAATCAAATACAAGAACATATCATAGAAATTGCCCACCATGATCAAGTAGGCTTCATCCCAAGGATGCAAGGATGGTTCAACATAAGAAAATCAATTAATGTAATCCAACATATAAACAAATTGAAACAGAAAACCCACATGATCATCTCACTAGATGCTGAAAAGGCCTTTGAAAAAATCCAACACTCCTTCATGATAAAGATCTTTGAGAGAACAGGAATAACAGGAACATATCTAAACATGATAAAAAACAATATACACCAAACCACAGCCAATATCAAACTACATGGAGTGAAATGCAAAGCAATTCCTCTAAAATCAGGAACAAGACAAGGCTGTCCACTCTCTCCATATCTCTTCAATATTGTACTTGAAGTTCTAGCTAGAGCAATAAGACAACAAAAGGAGATCAAGGGGATACAAATTGGAAAGGAAGAACTCAAAATTCCACTATTTGCAGATGATAAGATAGTCCACATAAGTGACCCGAAAAACTCTACCAGGGAACTCCCGCAGCTGACAAAAACTTCATCAAAGTAGCAGGATACAAGATTAACTGAAAAAAATCAGTAACCCGACTATATACAGATGTTAAATGCAATGAGAAAGAAATCAGTGATACATCACCTTTCACAATATCCACAAACAACATAAAATATCTTGTGGTAAGGCTAAACAAAAATGTGAAAGACCTGTACAGTAAGAACTTTGAGTCTTTAAAGAATGAAATTAAAGAAGATATCAGAAAATGCAAAGATCTCCCATACTTTTGGATAGGTAGAATCAACATAGTCAAAATGACAATCTTGCCATAAGCAATCTACAGATTGAACACAATCCCCATCAAAATCCTAACACAGTGATTCACAGACTTGTAAGAACTATACTCAACTTTATATGGAAAAATAAAAAATCCAGGAGCCAAAACAACCTTGTATAATAAAGGAACTTCTGGAGGCATCATCATCCCTGACTTCAAGCTCTATCATAGAGCCATAGTCCTGAAAACAGCTTGGTATTGGCACAAAAAAGACAGAGCAATGGAATCAAATTGAAAACCCTGATATTAACCCACACACTTATGGACATCTGATTTTTGACAAGGAAGTTAAATCTATAGAACAGAAAAAAGAAAGCATCTTCAACAAATGGTGTTGGTACAACTGGATTTGCACATTGCAGACAGATCCATATCTGTCACCATGCACAAAACTTAAGTGCAAATACATCAAAGACCTCATACTAAATCCAACCACACTGAATCTTCTAAAAGAGAAAGTGAGAGATACCCTTGAATGAATTGGCACAGGAAACTGCTTCATGAACATTACACCAGTAGCACAGACATTGAGATCTACACTTAATAAATGGGACCTCCTGAAAGTGAGAAGCTTCTGTAAAGCAAAAAATACAGTCAGTAAGATAAAACAACAGCCACAGAATGGGAAAAAGGCCTTCACCAACCCCACACTTGACAGGGGACTGATATACTAAATATAAAATGAACACATGAAGCTAGCCACCGAAATACCAATCAATGAATTTAAAAGGTAGGGTGCAGAACTAAATAGAGAATTCTCAACAGAGGAATCTCAAATGGCACAAAGACACTTAGAATGTGCTCAAAATCCTTGGCCATCAGAGAAATGCAACTCAAAACAACTCTGAGATACCATCTTCCACATTTCAGAATGGCTGAAATTAAAAACACCAATGACAATCTATGCTGGAGAGGGTGTGGAGAAAAAGGAACACTCCTCCATTGCTGTTGGGAGGGCAAACTTGTAAGACCACTTTGGAAATCAGTGTGGAGGATTTCAGGAGAATGGGAATCAGTCTACCTCAAGATCCAGCATTTCCTCTCTTGGGCATATACCAAAAGAATGCACATTGATACAACATATGTTCAACTATGTTCATAGCAGCGTTGTTTGTAATAGCCAGAACCTGGAAGCAACCTAGATGTCCCTCAACTGAAGAATGGATAGAGAAAATGTTGTACATTTTTACAATGGAGCACTACTCATCTGGGGAAAAAAAGCAATGGAATCTTGAAATTCTCAGGCAAAAGGATGGATCTAGAAGACAGCATCCTGAGTGAAGTAACCCAGTCACAAAAAGACAAACATGGTATGTACTCATTCATATATGAATTTTAGACATAGATCAAAGGATTACCAGCCTACAATCCTCATCACCAAAGGAACTAAGGAACAAGAAGGACTCTAAGGGAAAAATGCATGGACCTGGAGAAGGGGAAGGGGCATGATCTCATGAGCTAATTGGGAGCATAAGGGTAGGGGAAATGGAGCTTGAAGAATGAGAGGGGTAGAAGAGGAGGGGAGAGGAGGAAATGGTGGAGCACAAAGGTTGAGTCAGGGGAAGAATAAAGAGCTGGTGATAGATACCATAACAGAAAGAGCCATTATAGGTTTGAAGAGAGATCTGGCACTAGGGAGATTTCCAGAGATCTACAAGGATGACACCTGCTGACATCTAGGCAGTGGTGGAGAGGCTACCGTAAATGTCCTTCCCCTATAAGGAGACTCATGACTGCCTTATATGTCATCCTAGAGCCCTCATCCAGTGGCTGATGGAAGCAGAGTCAGTCATCCCCAGCTATACACTGAACTGAACTCTGGAACCCAGGTGCAGAGAGGGAGGAATGAAGAGAAAAGTGGTCAGGACCAGGCTGATGAAACCCACAGAAACAGCTGACCTGAACAAGGGGGAACACAGGGACCCCAGACTGATGTCTGAGAGGCCACACGGGACTTATCCAGACCCCTGAAAGTGGAAATCAATGAGGCAGCCTCAGTACTCTATCTGGCCCCTGGTAGTGGATAAGTATTTATCCCTGGTGTAAGAAGGGACTTTTGGAACCCATCCCACCTGGAGGGATGCTCTCTCAGCATTGACACATGGGGGAGGGCCTAGGCCCTGCCCAGTTTGATATGACAGACTTTGAGGAACTCCTATGGAAGATCTTACCCTCCCTGGGGTGCAGAGGTGGGATGAGGTGGGTGCAGGGAGTGGGTGGGGAGAAAGGAGAGGGAGAGGGAGAAGGGATTGACAAGCGACAGTTTCTAATTTGAACTAGTAAAAATAATCTCTTGGGAAAAAAACAAAACAAAAAGTAAATGAATAAATAAGGAAAACAAGAAAAGAATCTCGGCTCCCAGAAGAGAGGAGAAGGCGGGACCTTGGGCAGGGGGCGGGGCCTAGTGGAGATATAGTAGACTCCCTTGCTCAGGGGGCGTGGCCTTGAGGAAAGGCTAGACCTGAGGAGCATGGAACAGGTTGGGGTAGTCTTCAAGAACTCCACCTTGCCTGCCAGGGAAGCTCCAGCTCCTGCGACTCACTTTGCTCCCCCAGGAGTGCTCGTGTGACCCATGTGTGTCTCCAAAGTGAACCGGTTCCTCTTCTCGGAGGTCTTGCTGTTGCGAGCCAGGCCCCAAATGAGACCATGGTGGGATGTGCTGCTTCAGGCTCCTCCACCTCGAACCAGTAGCTGAGATAGTAGCTCCCCAGCGGCTGCCTGCTTAGCCACCAGCTTGTGGCTATTGTCCAAGGCTAAGCTCCATCACCACTGTTGATGCTGAAAGGGCCTGTGGCGGCTTCCATTCTCTGAGGTGTCCAGGTGGCTTGCTGAGTGGCATCCATGCCTGGGGGCTATCAGCCAGGCAGTCAACGATGAGAACTCAACCTGATGCTGTCTGTCATCCAGCCCCAAGCTCATGAGGAATGTGCACAGGAGCTTGGAGTCCTAAGGGCCCAACAAGGACTTCAGCCAGAACACAGTCTGCAACCTGCAGCCCTTCAATGACAAGGAAAACAGTTCCAATGTGAGCTGCCTGTCCTGTCCCTCCCATCCCCACTGCATCTTGGAGCTTTCTGGGTCCTTTGTATGGGGCTAGCACCTCAGGGAGCAGTGGGAACTTTGCTAGCCATAGACCTCCTGGCTGTGGCTTGCAGGCACAGGGAGGTTCTGTGTGCATGTGCGTGTGCTGCCCTGAGGTACAGGGCGGGCATCAGGCAGGCTGCTTTTGGGATTTTGCAGAGTCCTTATGGTTAGGGTAGGGGTAGTATTTGTCCTTTCCAAAAGGAAGGGAATTGTCATAATTGTTTGTTTTTACTTGGAGATCTTTATCTGGAGTTGGCCTGCATTCCTCCCGGACAACTCTCTTCCATCCCTATTCCCTCAAAAATTAAACCAGGCGCAAGGGAGTATGCTTGTGACCTTAGATGCACAAATGTACACATGTGTATGATTAGTGTACATGCACTCCCGCGCGCATGCGTGCACATGTCTCTCTCTCTCTCTCTCTCTCTCTCTCTCTCTCTCTCTCTCTCTCTCTCTCTCTCTCACACACACACACACACACACACACACACACACACACACATACTTTATGAGGATGGTTTCAGGGTTGAAGTAAAAGGTTCACCTCACAATGTTGTTTTAAAACCATTTTTTCCAGGTGGCTTGGGTTAAGTGGTCTAGTTTTTGCATGGGCTAGAATTACAGTCCTATGAATTTCAGGTTCATCTGGATGTCTTGGTTTGTGTATTTGAAGAAAGTTAAAGTAGTCATTATGTCATTACTACACCTCAGAATGTTTTATCTTTCCAATTTTGCAGTAGCCTTCTCAGTACTGTCTTCTCATCAATCTCTATAAGTATTTTGTGCATACAGTTTATGTGATTTCCAACTCAAAAGATTAGAAGTTGGAAATATGCTTGTTTTTTGTTTGTTTGTTTGTTTGTTTTTCAATCAGATACTTACCCAGTTTAGTTACTCTCATGTGAAATTTTTCTTATGAGAATGAGTTGACAGGTGGTATAGATGTATTATTGTCATCTTTGGGATGAAGCATGCCATGTCATGTGAAAAGCTATGTTTAAATGTTAAGGGAAATGATTTTGTCAGTGTTTAATTTTAGGATGGCAGCTTTATTAAATGAGTATCATAAGGACAATATCACATTTTATAGTAAATTCTGGTACCACATGATTTTTCTAGTGTTCCTTGAGGTTTACTCTTATTTATGTGTATGTGTGTGTCTGTGAATGTGTTACTTGTGTGTCCATTGAGGTCAGAGGAAGGTGTTGTATATCCTTGATCTGGAGTTCCAGGTGGTTATTAAGTGTCCACCTTAGGTGCTGGGAATCTATCTCAGTTTTTCTGGAAGAACAAGAAGCATTCTTAATCACCAACCCATCTCTCCATCCACTCTAGTGTTACGTCATGTGTCCATTAGCTTGATCTTCTCTTTAGATGACTTTTAACTGTAGCCATGCATTTATACATTTTAAAACATGTAGAAGAATATTAAATTTAGAATACCTCCTAAACACTACAATAAAACTGTATTTTAAAGGAAGGAGTGAAGAAATGAATGAGTTCCTTCTAGAAGGCTGGTGTCAGTCCTGTACAGGATTGACAAGCAGAAACACATGGGACTTTAATTTTATTATAAAGGTTTACATTAGGCCCTCTTCATGCAAGTATGTAGTGTACTTTGCAATCATCCCCCCTATCCCTCACTGCCCTCACATTTCTCATACCTCCCCTTTTCCATTACTCTCCTTTGTCCCCAGTTTTTCTTCTCCTTTCACACCATTCCACATACAGATTTTATGTACCTATTAAGACTGGGACCCATTAGTGAGAGAAAGCATGCAGAATTTTCACTTCTGAGAGAGCCTTAATTTTTTTCATAAATTATGTTCATTGTACCCAGTTTTTTTAGAATGACATTGTAAGAACAAAACACCTGGATGACCCTAACTAAAAAATGGGGCACTCACTCACCCGCCATGCCTTTCGACCTTTGCCCTACTGCGCATATGCAACCTTCCCTTTAAAAGGTCCTGCCCCACACCCCTCGCTCTCTCTTCCTTTTGGCTCCCCTAGGGTTGGCTGACTGCCCATCCCCCCTTTCCCCTCTTCTGGTAAATAAACTCCATGTGGGTTGTTTATCCGTTGTTCCTTTCTTTATATAGCAGCTGCAGCTTAAACAAAAGAATAACATTTGGCGCCTGGACGTGGTAAGGCTCTGCCCTTTGTACCTCCTCCGCAACCCGCTGGCGGGTGCGTGTTGGGTCAAGGGTATCCTTAACACGCAGATAGACAATCCACATTCCATCTCACCGGTTTGCTGGAATTCTACATACAACACCGGACCCAATTCGGTAAGGCTACCCCTTTCAGTCAGCGTAAACATCTCCCTGAACCCAAGGGACTGACCGTTGATCGTCTGGCACCCCTCTGGTGTTCTTGGAGGCGGGGGAGCACCCGGCCACGACCTTCACGGTTACGGTTGATCCCCTTCGCCAACAATCCCTCTTGGCTTACTTCCTAAGGGTGGTCCCATCAGTAGCTACTTGCTCCCTTGGCGATTAGTCCTGCGCTGCAGGACTGTGGGATTTTCTGTTTTCTTTTTGTTCTTGGGGACAGCTGAGTCCCTATTCAGACCCAGGGTCTATCGGGCTAAGGCCCCTCGGTACCCCCCTCCCCGGGCTGACGAGCATCCGGAGAGGGGCTTTTACCTGTTTTTAACTTGTTCACCCATGGGGAATAAGCCAACTAAGGAAATAAGCCCATCCACACCGCTGGGGTGTCTTTTAGAGAACGTAAAACCCTTAAACCTAATGCTGTTAATTAAGGCATCTAGACTCACATATCTCAGTACTAAAAAATGGCCTAGGTATTCCTTAGAGAACCAGTCTCACTGGCCCCCAAACGGGACATTAGACCACGAGGTTTTGCGGGATTTATCTAACTTCTGTCAGCAAACCGGAAAATGGAAGGAGTTACCTTATGTACAGTCTTTTTTCTATCTATCTGCTAAACACTCTCTCTCTCTCCCTCCTCATCCCCAATTCTTCTGGCTATGGAATCTAAGCCTGAATTAAATCTTATAGACTTGGATCCAGCTGATGAACCTCCACCGGTTCGCCTTCACCCTTCAGCTGCACCTTCTAAAGCTTATACTAAGATCCTTGAACCTTCTCTCTCTTCTGTCTCAACCGTCCCCGCTCCGGCTTCCTCTGACTCAGCTGCTTCCAAACACTCACCACCCTTGGCTCCTACTTTCACCCCACCTACTACCCGTTCTAGGACCGGATCCAGGGCTACCAAAGCTGATCCGGCCACCATCCTCCCCTTGCGTGAGGTAGCTGGTGTGGACGGCGTGGTTAGAGTTCACGTTCCCTTCCCATTATCAGAGCTCTGTCAGATTCAGCACAGATTAGGATCTTATACTTCTAACCCCACTGCCTTTATAAAGGAATTTCAGTATATTGTGCAGTCTTATAGCCTTACTTTTCATGATGTCTTCATGATTTTAAGTAATAACTTACTACATGAGGAGTGCGAGCGAGTTTGGAATTATGCGAGGGCATCTGCAGATGAGATACATCAGACTCAGCCAACTCACCCTACTGGGAATGATGCTGTCCCGGAGAAGGAACCCCACTGGGATTATAACACCCCGGGTGGTATCCTGGCTAGAGATCAGTTTGTAACCTGTCTAATGTCTGGTCTCCGTAAGGCTGCCCTAAAGCCCATAAATTATGATGAGCTCCTAGATATAGTTCAGGACAAATCAAAGAATCCTTCCCAATTCCTACAGTGTCTTAAACAGGCCTTTTTACAGTATACTAACTTAGACCCTGAGACGCTAGAGGGAAGACAACTTCTCATGACATACTTTTTCGCTCAGAGCTGCCCCGACATTAGGGCTAAACTTAAAAATTTGGAGAAAGGACCCCTAACTCCACAGGATGAGGCCCTAAGAGTGGCTTTTAAGGTGTACCATGGGAGAGATGGCCAGACCCTTAAGAACAGATACCAGATGCTAGCTGAAGCCGTCTGACCGGCCTCAGCATCTGCCCAGGATCCCTTGCCCTCCGGGGCCAGAGTACCGCAGCGTCCATGCTTCAAGTGTGATCAAAAAGGGCACTGGGCCCAGGGTTGCCCGAACCCCCGAGCACCACGAAAGCCATGTCCTAGATGCCAGGAAGTAGGCCATTGGTCAGTGGACTGTCCCCGTGTCCCAGGTGACAAGAGGACATCAAACACAGGCGGCCTTCCAGTCGATCTCTTAGCTCTGGCTATAGATGAGGACTATGAATGATGGGACCCTGGCTCTCTTGACCCGACCACCATCATCTGTGAAAGGGAGCCCCAGGTGGACATTAAAGTATCAGGGCGGTCTATCTCTTTCCTTTTGGACACCGGTGCCACATACTCAGTCCTAAAGGAGTTTTGGGAACCTACCTCTCCTTCTCGTCTTCCTATTGTCGGGGTAGGAGGACAGCCTTACTTACCTCAGCAGACTCCACCGCTTATCTGTATTTTTAGGGGGATTCCCCTTACTCATTCGTTTTTGGTTATACCGACTTGTCCGGTACCTTTACTAGGGAGGGACCTCCTAGCTAAGGTAGGAGCTTCTATTTCCTTTGCTCCCCACATTCGCCTAACTCCAGACTCGCCTGCGGCTCCCCTCCTCCACCTTCTAGCTACTCACCCTACGGGGTCCAGTACGTCATTTCCTTTACCAGCCTCACAGGTAGACCCCAAGGTCTGGGACACCCAGAACCCTTCTGTGGCTAGACACCATCCCCCCATTGTCATTCAGTTAAAGGATCCCTCTAAGTACGTTGCTCAAGTTCAGTACCCACTCCCACTCCAAAGCCTTAAGGGACTTAAACCTATTATCTCTGACCTCCTAAGGAAAAGGCTACTTCGTCCTACCTCCTCCCCCTTTAACACCCCTATACTGGCAGTAAAAAAACCTAATGGGACTTTTCGTCTGGTTCAGGACCTCCGGCTCATTAACTCTGCGGTCGTGCCCCTCCATCCTGTGGTTCCTAACCCTTACACACTCCTCTCTACTATCCCCCCGGGGACATCTCACTTCTCAGTTTTAGACCTTAAGGATGCCTTTTTCTCTATACCCCTCCACACCCGGTCTCAAAATATCTTTGCTTTCACCTGGACTGATCCAGATACTCATGTCTCCACTCAGCTCACCTGGACTGTCCTACCTCAGGGTTTCCGGGACAGCCCACACCTTTTTGGTCAGGCCCTGGCTTCTGACCTGCTCTCTCTGTCTTTCCCTAAATCCAAGTTCATACAGTATGTAGATGATATTTTACTTTGTAGCCCCTCCTTGGAAGTTAGCCGGACTGACATTTCCACCCTCCTAAATTTCCTGTCTAGCAGGGGTTACAGAGTCTCACCTTCTAAGGTTCAATTGTCTACTCCTCAGGTCACCTATTTGGGACTAACCATTACCCCAACCCATAAAGCTATTACTGTAGACAGGAAAAACAATCAGGTCTCTTGCAGTTCCTTCTACTAAAGAGGAGATTTTATCATTTCTGGGAATAGCTGGCTTCTTACGTACCTGGATCCGCTCTTACTCCCTCCTTGCCCGCCCCCTTTATGAGGCAGCTCTCAGACCTCCCCATGAACCCCTCCTTAACCCTGTTACTAAGCTCTTTCAGAGACTTAAACAGGCTCTCCTAAAAGCCCCTGCTCTTCATCTACCAGATTTAACTCGTCCTTTCTCCCTCTATGTAACAGAAAAAGAAGGATTTGCCCTTGGAGTTCTAGGTCACCAGCTAGGACCTTCCTTTGCACCTGTAGCTTATCTGTCGAAGAAGCTAGACCTAACCACCCAAGGATGGGCATCCTGCATACATGCTTTAGCAGCTGCTGAGCTTCTTATCTGTGAGTCAAAGAAACCAACCTTTGGGTCACCCATCAGTGTCTTCTCTCATCACAACCTGTCCCATCTCCTAACCTATAGAGGCTTACAAACTCTACCTCCTTCCCGAGTTCTTTCCCTCCAGGTGGCATTAGTAGAAGATGCCATGCTTACTTCCCAATCTTGCCCACCCCTTAATATCTCAAATCTTCTACCTCAACCTAATGCTAACTATTCTCCAGCTCATTCCTGCATTGAAACCTTAGAGGAACTATTGCCCCATCCTTCACACATACAGGAGGGCACACTACCTCAGGCCACCTATACCTGGTACACAGATAGCAGCTCCTTTTTACATGAGGGGACCCGTAAAGCGGCTATGGCATAGTGTCAGACACCAGGGTGGTGGAAGCACGGGCACTTCCTGCCCACACTACTAACCAACAGGCTGAATTAATAGCCCTCATCCGTGCCTTCCAATTGGCACAGGGACACTCTCTAAATGTTTACACAGACTCTAAATATGCTTTTCATATCCTCCTGTCCTACGCAGCTATTTGGAAGGAACGTGGGCTACTTACTACAAGAGGAGGATCCATAACTAACTCAGATTATATTATGGCTATGCTAAGGGCCTCTCACCTCCCCAAAGCTATAGGAATTATTCACTGTCGGTCACACCAGACTGACAGTTCCATTATCTCTAGGGGCAACAATCGGGCTGATAGAGCAGCTAGGGTTGCAGGCCTCCGAGGCCCAGATCTTCCTCACCCACCACAGGGAGTTCGTACACTACAACCCACATCCTCACAGCCACCTCCTGACATGAGACAAATTCTGTCCTACTTACACCAGCTCTTCCACCCTAACAGTAAGGCTCTTTCTCTGTTTGTCAAGGCTCACTTCAAACCTACTTCTGAGGACTTAAATTTCTTAAAAACTATCACTGCCTCCTGTAAAACCTGTCAGATGTCAAACCCTAATTCCAAGTATCATAACTCCCCTTTTCCCACCCACCAGGCTAGGGGCTCTCTCCCAGGGACTGACTGGCAACTTGACTTCACCCACATGCCCACAGTCAGGTGAGTTAAATACCTCCTGGTACTAGTGGATACTTTCTCAGGGTGGGTAGAAGCGTTTCCTACTACTAACAAGAAAGCTCAGACTGTCTCTGATACCCTTCTCAGGGAAATTATCCCCCAGTTTGGGATTCCAGCCTCTCTTCAGTCAGACAATGGTCCTGAGTTTACCTCTCAGGTCTCTCAAACCCTGTCTAAAGCTCTCAATATTCCTTGGCATTTTCATATTCCATACCACCCCCAGTCCTCAGGGAAGGTGGAGAGAACTAACCGTTCTTTAAAGACTGTTCTGGTTAAAATGTCACAGGAACTTCACCTTGACTGGGTAAAGCTTCTGCCTCTGGCCCTTTTCAGGCTTAGGGCTCTCCCTAAACAACCACTTTTCATCTCACCCTTTGAACTCATGTACGGGCGGCCGGCTCTAACACCTGGCCTCTCACCTAAACTCTCGCCTCTCCCTGACCACTTGCTTACACCTTTACTTCATCATCTCCGTTCCCTCCTTTGGGAATTTGTTGACCACTCTCTACCTCGACCGTGTGCTACCCCCTGTACCTCTCCAATTAACATAGTGGATCAAGTACTTCTTTCTCCTCCAGATCAGAGCCCCTCCCCCTGTCTCCTAAGTGGAAGGGCCCTTTCAAAGTAATTCTTGTCACTCCAACAGCAGCTAAGCTTGAGGGCCTTCCCCACTGGATTCACTTATCCCACCTCAAGCCCTTTACTTCTCCACCTGAGACTCACCCTTCATACACAGTTTCTACAACAGGACCCTGTTCCCTTAGGTTTCAGAGGACACTGAAATCATCCACTTTACCTCCTATTTCAGAAGAATAAGGCTCAATTTTTACAAGGCTGATTTAAACTTTCCTGCTTCTAATTACACTCTGCTCATTAATTTCCAAAGTATCTCACAATAATTTACTTAGCTGTTGTTACAGGAATGCCAGCCTAAAAGCCATGGATCTAAAGATACAAGGACCACCAAGTATTTATGCCTTCTGTTTAAAGGTAACCAGAAAGATTTCATACCACCTAGATATGATTTAATATGTCTAATCTTTGTTTTCCCAAACTTTAAGGACTCTTATAAGTTCCAGGGAGCCGAATCAGATCCAAACAGGTCAGATTCACTCCAGGTAATATCCAACCTTTCCCCAGTCCCAATTTCCCTTCCCTCATCTTGGGACTCCTCGGGAAGCCCTCCCTCATCTTACAATCTTCCCCTCAAATGACAGGACCTAAGAAAATTTTTTTTTCTAAACTTAACCTTGTCCTCTATTCTACAAACATCTTGCCAGGACTAAAAGGCATCAGAATGGCCTGGACTACAATGAAACAACAATCAACCCCAGGATGTGGCAGCACCCCCAACCCCCCAAAGACGGTCAACGCCCCAGGCCAGCAGGAAGCAGGCTTAGGACATCTTCGCCCCTACTTCCCTAACGTGCCACGCCCAATTCTCTAACTTTTATAATAAACAACAGCCGGGATTGTAAGAACAAAACACCTGGATGACCCTAACCCCGCCCCCTAACAATGGGGCACTCACTCACCCGCCATGCCTTTCGACTTTTGCCCTACTGCGCATATGCAACCTTCCCTTTAAAAGGTCCTGCCCCACACCCCTCGCTCTCTCTTCCTTTTGGCTCCCCTAGGGTTGGCTGACTGCCCATCCCCCCTTTCCCATCTTCTGGTAAATAAACTCCATGTGGGTTGTTTATCCGTTGTTCCTTTCTTTATATAGCAGCTGCAGCTTAAACAAAAGAATAACAGACATAATTTCATCTTCATGCAGAAATGAATTATATTGTATATAAATCACATTTTCTTTTTCCATTCCTCAGCTGATTAGCAATAAGCATTGTAGTATACATTGCAATAAATACTTAAATGAAAGTATCTGGTTTATTTTTTGGACAAATACTCAGGAGTCATGAGGTAGATGTACTTTTAGTTTTTTTCAGGGATCTCCATGCTAAGACATTCTGGAGTAGTTTACATTCTCACCAGCAGTGTTCAAAGGTGTCCATTTTATATCTGCATTCTCTCCAGCATTTATCAGTACTTGAATTCTTAATAAATTCCATTCTTACTGAAGTGAGATTAAAAATCTCATTGTAGTTGTTAATTTTCATTTCTTTTTTTCATTTTTTGTATTAGTTCAAGTTAGGAACAAGCTTGTTTCACATATCAATCCCTTCTCCCTATCCCTCCCCTCACCCCATCCCTCCTCCCACCCCCGACCTACCCCCCCACTCCATCCACCCCCCTACTCTGCAGGCAGGGTAGGGCCCTCAACGGGGGCTCTGCAAAGTCTACCACATCTTCCTGGGCTGGGCCTAGGCCCTCTCCTGTCGTGACCTGGCATGTTTCAGCCTTAACCCATGAGGTTCAGCCTGAGTGGGGGGTGGGTGTGGACCTGGAAACTCCTAGCAACCCAGCGATGATAAAAACCAAACACAGGCATCTTGTCATCTTCAAAGAGCTCTCAGTTCCATGTTGTAGAACTAGAGTCACTTCTTTATTAGCCATCCTTTCTGCTGTTTCTTAACCATCCTGACATTCCCACAAGGGAACCATTTCTGTCTCTTCTCCTCTCCTCTCAGGTCTCTTGTCCCTAACTCCTCTCCTCCCTAGTCACTCACACACCTCTCACCTTAGCCCAGGTGCAGGCCTATTCAGATGCTTAGGCCCACAGAGATACAAATAGGAGGCATTTTACCCTGAGGCCATGGTAAACAATAGTAGCATTACTGGCATTAACAATACAATAGTGGGCTGGAGATTTCCTGTGTTCCTATTTAGTGAAACCTAAGGCTGGATCTCAAAATATTCCATGGCAGAAATACTTTGGTCCCCCACAATACCTCTTTCTTAATAAAAAGAAACCTGTAGTTCTGCATCAGGACAGATGAATGTGCCTATTTTAGGAGGCTCCCTTCAACCTACCAGGGGTGCCCGTCATGGAATCATGCATTCTGTCATGCATGTTCTGTCTTAGGATTCCCTGAAAGCAAGGAAAACCATACCTGTCTCTGGCTGGAAACAGACTTTGTAAAACAAATAAGGTTATTGGGGGATGGGCCATGGTCCAGCTCCAAGTGTATGAATCAGCAAGAAACCTCCAGGAGAATAGCACTGATACAGTTAGTTTTTGTATGTGGTAAGAGACACAGGTCTAGTTTTATTTTATCCAATTGGATGCAATTGCCACCAATCAATATTCCCACACCATTCTTCTTTACAAATAAAACTATGGATTGTTTTGGCAGCAATATTTGTTGACAATGCTGTTTGCTCAAATGTGTATTTTTGATTTTTGTGAAAAAAAAAACACTTTGTGGCTATCTGGGTTAATAGCTGTGTTTCCTGTGTGGCCATCGATTTATGCCTCTGCTTTTGTTCTAGTATTATGATGCCTTTTGTTTTCTTTTTGAGACAGGGTCTTACTTTGTGCCTCTGACTGGCCTGGAACTTATTAAGTACAAAAGGCTGGCCTCAAAATCACAGAGCTCTGTCTGCCTCTGCCTCCTGAATGACGAGATTAAAAGTGTATGCCAGTGGTGTTTTTATTACCATGTTTCTGTAGTACAACTTGAAATCAGGCATGGTGATAGCTTACAACATTTTTATATTGCTTTCCTAAATGATCCTTGGTGTTTCTTTGTGAATTTGCAACCTATTGTTGACTTCTTATTTGTAAAGAAGAATGGTGTGGGAATATTGATTGGTGGCAATTGCATCCAATAGATAGATTGGTTTTTTTGGTATAGCTATTTTCATAATATTAGTGTTTATTTTTTGAGCATGGGATGGTTTTCTATCTTATAGTATCCTTGATTCATTTTTTACTTCCTTGGCTACAGTCATTACAAGGTTTTTGTTTGTGTTTGAGGTAATTGTGAATGATTTCTTCCTCAACATGTTCCTTGGTGGTATCTAGTAAAGCTACTATTTTTGTGTATTGATTTTTGTATCCTGTTTCTTTAGTATTTTTTATTAACTCTCATAGCTGTCTGGTGGGCTTTTAGGTCTCTTATATATAGATTTCATTATATGCATATAAACTTACTCTGACTTCTTTGCTTGCCCCCCAGTATCTCTTTTATTTCCCTTTTATTTTGTTGTCATACATAAATCTAAAGGCATAATATTGAGTTAGAGTGGAGATGGGACACTCCTTATTTTATTGGAAATGTTTCCAATTTACTCCCATTAGTATAATTTTGGGTATGGATTTGTTTTATATGGTTTTTATTATTATGTTGATATAACCTTTGCATTCCTAGTTTCTCCAAACTTGAATCATGAAGGGTATTTTGTTTTTTTGGGTTTTTTGTCTTTTTTTTGGTTTTTTGAGACAAAGTTTCTCTGTTAGCTTTGGAGCCTATCCTGGCACTCACTCTGGAGACCAGGCTGGCCTCTAACTCACAGAGATCCACCTGCCTCTGCCTCCCGAGTGCTGGGATTAAAGGCGTACACCACCAACGCCTGGCTACTGAAGGGTATTTTGTTTAAAGCCTTTTTTGCACTTTTAAGGTAATCAGGTGATTTCTGTCCATGAACTATTTTATGTTATGCATTGCACAAACCAGTTTATACAATCATGAATGGTCTTTCTGATACATTCTTGAATTCTGTTTGCAGAAATGTTTTTTCCTTTTTGGTGTGCACCATTATTTGGTGTAGGTTTTGTGTTTTAAATGAGAGATCAAAAACAACCCCAAAGACAAGAAAGATGAAAACAAAAAGAAGATTGACATTTCAGAGATCCCAGTTGAATATCATTATGGACTGTAGTAAAGAAATGGAAAATAAAAAGTGATTACAAACAGCCGTTTGGCACTAGGGCTTTGTCTTAGTTGGAGTTGCTTTTGCTGTGAGAAACATCAAGACCCAAAGCATCTTGGGAAGGAAAGGGTTTGTTTGGCCTTCCATATTCCCCAGTCAGAGTCCATTGAGGGAAGCCAAATCAAGAACTCAAGCAGGAGGGAACCTGGAGACAGGAGCTGCTTACTGTCTTGGCTTGCACAGCCTCCTTCCTAATAGAAGCCAGGCCCACTAGTCCAGAGGTGGCCCCACCCACAATGGACCCTCCCACATGAGTCACTACCTAAGAAATGCTATCAAGCTTGACTTATGATTCCGCCGCCGACCGACCCAAGAACTAGGTGAGTGAGTCTCTGCCTGCTCCCGACTCCAGCCCAAAACAACATACACACCGACCAGCCCCACCCCTCCATCCCCGCCTGGGCCTTTGGGCTTGGGTTAGACACACCCAGGCAGGGAGGAGCTCCCTATGCCCCAAATCTGCTAGTACCCCACTCTTCCATTCTGCCAACCAACTGAGGAACTAGGAACTAGTGAGGAGACTACCAGGAGTGTCAAGACCATCCAGAGTTGTGGACATTGAATTCCTGGCACCCACACACCACTGGGTCACAAGAGGAGTGCACCCACTAAAAGAAGATATGGGGAGAAGACAGAATAAGATTTCACTCAACAACAGAAAGTCCAATATGACACCACCAGAATCTAGGGACTCCACTCCAGCAAGATCTGAAAAGCCCAACACAGAGCATGAAGATGAGATGGACCTCAAAAATTATCTCAGCAAGATGATAGAGACCTTTAAAGAGGAAACAAGAAAATCCCTTAAAGAAATAGAAGAAAAAGCAAACAAAAAATTAAATGAATTGGAGGAAAAGACAAACCAAAAAATTCAATAAATAAATAAATCTCTTAAAGAATCTAAAGAAAGCCAAGAAAAAACATCCAAACAAGTGAAGGAAGCTCTTGAAACAATTCAAAGCATGAAAGGTGAAATAGACACAATAAAGAAAACACAGAATGAGACCATGCTGAAAATGGAAAGGCTGGATAAACGATCAGAAAATAGGATGTAAGTATATCCAATAAAACTCAAGGGATGGAAGAGAGAATCTCAGCTACTGAAGACTCGCTAGAGGATATACATTCATCAACCAAAGAAAACCTCAAGTCCAACATATCCCTAACACAAAATATCCAGGAAATATGGGACACCATAAAAAGGCCAAACCTGAGAATAATAGGTGTAGAAGAAGGTGAAGAAACACTGCTCAAATGTACAGGAAACATATTCAACAAAATCATAGAAGAACTCTTCCCCAATCTACAGAAGGATATGCCTATGAAAGTACAAGAAGCTTACAGGACACCAAACAGACTGGACCACAAAAAGAAGTCCCCCCAACACATAATAATCAAAACACCAAATCTACAGAATAAAGAGAAAATATTAAGAGCAGCAAAGGAAAAAGGCCAAGTAACATATATAGGCAAACCAATGAGAATCACACCCAACTTCTCAATGGAAACTCTGTAAGCCAGAAGGTCTTGGATAGGTACCCTACAAGCACTAAGGGAGCATGGATGTCAACCCAGACTACTGTACCCAGCAAAACTTTCAATCACTATAGATGGAGAAAACAAGATATTCCATGACAAAAACAGATTTAAACAATACATATCCACAAATCCAGCACTACAGAAGGTTCTGGAAGGAAAACTCCAACCCAACGAACATAACTACATGCACAAAAACACAGGCAATAGATAATCTAATTTTGCCAAACACAAAAAGAAGCAGGAGGGCAAAATCCATACACAATGACACCACCAAAAATAAATCCAAAACAAAGAAGAACCAATGAACAATGGACATTAATTCATACCTAAATGTCAATGGTCTTAACTTACCCATAAAAAGACATAGGCTAACAGAATGGATACGAACAAAGACTCCATCCTTCTGCTGTTTACAAGAAACAAACCTCAACTTCAAAGACAGGCAATACCTCAGTGTAAAAGGATGGGAAAAGATTTTCCAGTCAAATGGGCTCAAGAAACAAGTTGGGGTAGCAATCCTAATATCTAACAAATTAGACTTTAAACTGAAAGCAATCAAAAGAGATGAAGGGCATTTCAGACTCATCACAGGAAAAGTCCATCAAGATGAAGTCTCAATCCTGAACATCTATGCCCCTAATACGAAAGCACCCACATTTGTAAAAGAAACATTACTAAAGCTCAAACCACACATAAAATCACACACACTTATAGTAGGAGACTTCAACACAGCCCTTACACCACTGGACAGGACCAGCAGACAGAAACTTAACAAAGAAACAAAGGATCTGAAAGAAGTTATGACCCAACTGGGGTTAACGGATATCTATAGTGCATTCCATCCAAACTCAAAAGAATATACCTTCTTTTCAGCACCACATGGCACCTTCTCTAAAATTAACCACATAGCAGGCAACAAAGCAAACCTCCATAGTTACAAAAGAATTGAAATAACCCCCTGTATCTTATCAGACCACCATGCATTAAAGCTAGAATTCAGCAACAATACAAATGGCAGAAAACCTGCAAACTTTTGGAAAATGAATAACACCCAATTGCACCATTCCTGGGTTGAGGAAGAAATAAAAAAACAAATTAAAGACTTCCTAGAATCTAATGAGAATGCAGACACAACATACCCAAACTTATGGGACACTCTGAAAGCAGTGCTAAGAGGGAAGTTCATAGCACTAAGTGCCCACATGAAGAAACTAGAGAAAAGTCACATTAGAGAACTGACAGAACAACTGAAAGCACTAGAGCAAAAACAAGCAAACTCACCAAGAGTAGTCGCCAGGAAATAATCAACCTTAGAGCTGAAATCAATAAAGTAGAAACTAGGAAAACATTACAATGAATCAATGAAACAAAGAGTTGGTTCTTTGAAAAGATCAACAAGATAGATAACCCTCTAGCCAAACTAACCAAAAGGCAGAGACAGAGCAAGCTAATTAACAAAATCAGAAACAAACAGGGGGATATAACAAGGGACACTGTGGAAATCCAGAGAATCTTTAGGTCATACTTTGAAAATCTGTATTCGAAAATCTAACAGAATACAAAATTTGAAAATCTAACAGAAATGGACAGTTTCCTGGATAAATATCACTTACAAAATGAAATCAAGATCAGATAAACAGTTTAAATTGACCCATTACCACTAACGAAATAGAAGCAGTCATCAAAAGCCTCCCAACCAAAAAAACCCCAGGGCCAGATGGCTTCACTGCAGAATTCTACCAGAAATTCAAACAAGAGCTAATTCCTGTACTCCTCAAACTGTTTTGCACAATAGAAGCAGATGGGATATTGCCAAACTCTTTCTACAAGGCTACAATCACTTTGATACCCAACCCACACAAAGATAAGACTAAGAAAGAGAACTACAGTCTGATATCCCTCATGAACATCGATGCTAAAATACTCAATAAAATATTGGCTAATCGAATCCAAGAACAAATCAGAAAAATCATCCACCACGATCAAGTAGGCTTGATCCCAGGGATGCAAGGATGGTTCAACATATGAAAAACCATCAATGTAATCCACTATATAAACAAACTGAAAAAGAAAAACCACATGATCCTCTCACTAGATGCTGAAAAAGCCTTTGACAAAATCCAACATCCCTTCATGATAAAGACCTTGGGGAGAACAGGAATAACAGGAACATATCTAAACATGATAAACACAACATACACCAAACCAATAGCCAACATCAAACTAAATGGAGAGAAACTCGAAGTGTTTCCTCTAAAATCAGGAACAAGACAAGGCTGTCCACTCTCTCCAGACCTCTTCAATATTGTACTTGAAGTTCTAGCTAGAGCAATAAGACAAGAACAGGGGATCAAAGGGATACAAATTGGAAAGGAAGAAGTCAAAATTTCACTATTTGCAGATGACATGATAGTCTACATAAGTGACCCGAGAAACTCTACCAGGAAACTCCTACAGCTGATAAACACCGTCAGCAAGGTAGCAGGACACAAAATTAACTCTAAAAAATCTGTAGCCCTATTGTATACAGATGATAAACTCAATGAGAAAGAAATCATGGAAACATCACCTTTCACAATATCCACAAGCAACATAAAATATCTTGGGATAACACTAACCAAAAAAGTGAAAAACCTGTACAATAAGAACTTTGAGACTTTAAAGAAAGAAATTAAAGAAGATACCAGAAAGTGGAAAGATCTCACATGCTCTTGAATAGGCAGAATTAACATAGTAAAAATGGCAATCCTACCAAAAGCAATCTACAGATTCAACGTAATCCCCATCAAAATCCCAACACAGTTTTTCACAGATATTGAAAGAATAATACTCATCTTTATATGGAAAAACAAAAAACCCAGGATAGCCAAAACAACTCTTTACAATAAAAGATCTTCTGGAGGCATCACCATCCCTGACTTCAAGCTCTACTATAGAGCCATAGTTCTGATAACAGATTGGTATTTGCACAAGAATAGACAGATAGACGATTGGAATCGAATTGAAGACCCAGATATTAACCCATGCACCTACAAACACCTTATTTTTGACAAAGGTGCTAAATCCATACAATGGAAAAAAGATAGCATCTTCAACAAATTGTGCTGGCACAATTGGATTCGGACATGCAGAAAATTGCAGATTGATCCATACCTGTCACCATGCACGAAACTTAAGTGCAAATGGATCAAAGATCTCTCCATAAATCCAGCCACACTGAATCTTCTAGAAGAGAAAGTGGGAATAACCCTTGAAAAAATTGTCACAGGAGAATGATTCCTGAACATCACTCGAGAAACACAGACACTGAGGTCTGCAATCAATAAATGGGACCTCCTGAAACTGAGAAGCTTCTGTAAGGCAATGGACACAGTCAGTAACACAAAACAACCACCCACTGAATGGGAAAAGATCTTCACCAGCCCCACATCTGACGGAGGACTGATTCCCAAAATATACAAGGAGCTCAATAAGCTAGCCACCAAAACACCATACAATGAAATGGAAAAGTGGGGTGCAGAACTAAACAGAGATTTTTCAACAGAGGAATCTGAAATGGCTGAAAGACACTTAAGAAAGTGCTCAGAATCCTTGGCCATCAGAGAAATGCAACTCAAAACAACTCTGAGATACCACCTCACACCTGTCAGAATGGCTAAAATCAAAAATACCAATGACAACCTATGCTGGAGAGGATGCAGATTAGAAGGAACACTCCTCCATTGCTGGTGGGAGTGTGAACTTTTAAGACCACTTTGGAAATCAGTATGGTGGTTGCTCAGAAAAATGAGAATCAATCTACCTCAAGATCCAGCCATTCCTCTCTTGGGTATATACCCAAATACTGCATGTCCATACAACAAGGACATATGTTCAACCATGTTCATAGCAGCATTGTTTGTAATAGCCAGAACCTGGAAGCAACCTAGATGCCCCTCAACTGAAGAATGGATTGAGAAAATGTGGTACATTTATACAATGGAGTACTACTCAGCAGAAAAAAGCAATGGAATCTTGAAATTTGCAGGCAAATGGATGGAACTAGAAGAAACCATCCTGAGTGAGGTAACCCAGTCACAAAAAGACAAACATGGTATGTACTCACTCATATATGATTTTTACACATAGAGCAAAGGTTTACCAGCCTATAATCCTCTTCCCCAAAGAAACTAGAAATCATGAATGACTCTAAGGGATAAATGAACCCCAGGAATGGGAAGTGGCATGAACTCCCGAGCTAATTGAGAGAATGAGGGTAGGGGAGTGGGTGCTGCCACAATAAGAGCACAAGAAGAAGAATAGAGGAGAAGAAATGGAGGAGCAGATATATTGAGTTGGGGGAAGAATAGAGGAGAGAGAGCAGGATGAGAGATATCATATCAGAGGGAGCCACTATAGGTCCGAGAAGAGATCTGTAACTAGGGAGATCTCCAGAGACCTACAAGGATGACACAATCTGACAGTCCAGGCAGTGGAGGAGAGGATGGCCTAGAAGCCCTTCCCCTAGAATGAGATTGATGACTACTCTCTATGCTATCCTAGAGTCCTCATCCTGTGGCTGATGGAAGCAGGGACAGACATCCACAGAAATACACTGAGCTGAAATCTGGAACCTAGTTGAAGAGAGGGAGGAATGAAGAACGAAGGGATCTGTACCAGGTTGGAGAAACCCAACAGAAACAGTTGGCCTGAAAAAGGGAAAGCATATTGACTCCAGACGCTCTTTGGGAAGCCAGTACAGGACTGATCCAGCCCCTGATCATGGATGCCAATGGGGAGGCCCCTGCACTCCTGGGAGCCTCCGGAGGTGGACTAGCGTTTTGCCCTGGTGTGTTGGGGGGACTTTGAGAGCCCATACCACTTGAAGGGATGCGCTCTGTCTCTGGACACATAGGGAGGGGCCTAGGCCCAGCACAGGAAGATTTGGTGGACTTGGTGGAGCCCCGGTTGGGGGCCCTACCCTGCCTGGGAGGTGGTGGGTGGATGGGGTGGGGGGTAGTTTGGAGGTGGGGGAGAAGGAATGGGGGTGAGGGAAGGGAGAGGGAGAGGGGAATTACATGTGAAACAAGCCTGTTCCCTAACTTGAATTAATAATAATAATAATAATAATAATAATAATAATAGTAATAATAGGAAAAAAAAGTTTCGCCATTACCCTTTTGCATCTATTGTGTGGAACAGTTGAGGAGTACTGGTGTTAGTTCTTAGAATTTCTGGTAGAATTCTACAGTAAAACCATCTGGCCCTGGGCTTTTTTAGTTGGGAGACTTTTGATGACTGCTTCTATTTCATTTAGAGCTATAGGTCTATTTAAATTGCTTATCTGTTCTTGATTTAACTTTGGTAAGTAATATCTATTCAGGAAATTGTCCATTTCCTTTAGATTTTCGAATTTTGTGGAGTACACATTTTCAAAGTGTGACCTGATGATTCTCTGGATTTCCTCAGTGTCTGTTGTTATGTCCCCCTTTTCGTTTCTGATTTTGTTAATTGGCATGCACTCTCTCTGCCTTTTGGATAGTTTGGATAAAGGTTTGTCTATCTTATTGATTTTCATGAAGAAATAACTCTTTTGTTTCATTGATTCTTCATATTATTTTCTTTTTTTCTACTTTATTGATTTCAGCCTTCAATTTGATTACTGCCTGGTGTCTACTCCTCTGGGGAGTTTGCTTCTTTTTGTTCTAGATCTTTCAGTTGGCCTATTAATTGTCTAGTGTGACTATTCTCCAGTTTCTTTCTGTGGGGACCTAGTGCTATGAACTTTCTTCTTAGTACTGTTTTCAAGGGGTCCCATAAGTTTGAGTCATTGAATTTTAGAGGCTGAGCTGTGTTCCAGAAATTAACAATCAAGTAAATGCCAAATAAACAGGGCTGCAAGCCAATCTGGTGGAGTCAATCCCACAACTCTATGTGTGTCTAGTAGACATTCAAGATTAGTCATCACAGTAAGCCATAAAGAAGAAAACATAATCCTCAGCTGATTGCAATGAAAATTGACCACCCAGGAATAAAATGTGAAAAGTTAAATTGCTTTGCAGGAAGAATAATTTTAAAGGACTTATGTCTGAAAATGAAACTATATTTTTAAAAATGAGTGACTATAAGCCTAAGTCACAAAGGAAACTTTGGTAAATTTGACTATTGAAGACCCTTCTGGAGGCTTCAGGTGGACCCAGGGAGTGATTGTCAGCTGCCTGCAACTTTGACTGTCCTTCCAGTGTTCTGCTGGAGGAGTTCCCATCAGAAGCTGCACCCCTTACTACAGAGGTTAGGTCTCATATATAAGCCCGAGTCATCAGCTTCATGCAAAAGTTTATGTTGTAAAGAAATGGAGGAGTCCATTTTGCTTAATGATTTGGGGAAGGGTGTATGCCATTTTCAGAGCCATAAATGTTGCAATCTTCTAAAGCAACACCAGGCACATTGTCTAAAGTCAGTATTCTTGATGAAACACACTGCAGTGCCCATATTTATCATGGTAGTGTCAGTGATGAGGTCTGCAGTATCATTTAGCTATGGAGTATGATTCATTTCCAGGTGATGCTGCCTTCAAATCCTGCCTCTTTGAACTTCAGAGAAACTTCAGTCCTAATAAACTATTTTTCTTAGGAAGCAATTGGAGTTTTTTAGCTGGTTTTTTTTTTTTACAATGGAGACCCAAAATAACTCTTCCCTGTGTCCTCCTGTTTTAAGAAAGAGTGTTTTCCTTTCTCAGCTTGCAAGAAGTTAGCAAGAAGAGGTCTGTAGAGGTTTAAGTCCAAATTCACATGGCCCATACACCTACTATTTCTGGCATGTCTACTGTTTGCTCTCTTAGGCCTTCTCCCCCTTTTCTTTAGAGAACCCATTTACCTGCTCTAAGACCCTTTCCCCCACAGCAGACATAGCATAATTATTTGAATTTTGAATCTCTTACCTTTAGAAGGATGGGATCTGAATGGCTCCCCGTGTGACACAGCAGAGACTCCTGGAAAGGAAAACTCAGCTTCTGGTCAGTGCAGGGAAAACTAATTAACAAGGAGGCAAAGGCTGTGCCCCATGACATCAGCAGGCCCTTCTCTGAACATTCCTTTGTATCCTGGAAAGCTGGTAGAATTCTCTGTGATGTCACTGGTGTTGTAGCAACACAAAGCACCCTCAGGACATTTGTTGAGTGCCTACAAGGTTTGCCTATAGACATGTTGTCAATACTGAGAAGTCTACTTGGGAGAGCAAGTGGACAGCACGGAGAAACCAGAGTGAGGCAGAAGGAAGCAGGCCTCACTGGAAAACATGAAGAAATAATTGCTCCTGGGAAAGACACAGTGAGCTCAGGGTAGGGGCTTTGGAGATTTCTGGATGTGATGGACTTGAGCCTTCCAGGGATAGGGCACAGGAACTATGAAGCAATAGGCCTATCCTGCTTCTCTGGGTTCCTTATAAGTAGAGCCAGATCAAGGATTCATGGTGGTTAGTTGGGCTGAGTCAGCAAATGACAAGTCAGTTGCACTTGTGCTGGGGCTCCTCTGAAGACCTTAATGAGATTTCAGTAGGATCATTGAATTTCCCCCACTGCAATGGTTTAGGTTGCATGTCAGTTGGGAAAGGAGAGTGCCCTGACAAAGCCTGCGGTCCTCATAGTTTATATGGCATTCACTGACAGGACAGGAGCCACCAAGTGCTGTTGTCCTCCATTGATCCCTAAGATTTCAGAGTTCCCAGCTGTTGATGGCACACAGATCTCTAATTCAATCTGAGCTGTTAGAACCAGGGAATCTGGACTGAGACTGTCCCGTTCCGGCCAGCTCTGGGTGTTCTGGGTTGTCAGGAAGGATGGCTGTGCAAATCTGGTAACTCTGTTTGGTCCCTTCAAGACTCTGAAGCATAGAGCAAGTGACTTGGGCATCTCTACACCACCTGAGTGATTGTGACAGTAGCAATATTCTCCTAGCCTCTGAAAACACATGGGTCTGAAGGGCTCTGAAGCCAAGGTGCTTACTCTAGATCTGTGAATAAGCTAGAGTGGGCAGTCACATGGGTCACCTCATGCAGGGAGACAGTGGAGACCAGCTCACTTCTGAGACATCCACCTCCTTATAGAGACATGGGAGAACTGACATCCACACAGTAGGAGAGTCAATCAGGGCTTTGCAAACCTGTTAGGGCAAAGTCTCATCTATCAGACATTTCCTGTGTATACTTCAGTTGTCAGGCTTGACTGAGATGAAGTAGTGTGTAGGCCAGGTACTTTCCCTTGAATTCTAGAATCGGGTATTACTGAGATGGCTAACCTTGTGGGCCATGGCTTGTCAATGTGATATAACAACTGAAAAGACAGAGTTTACCCAAGTAATTCATTTGTTCTGGGATCCACCAAGTACACTTCTGAAGCCATGGTCCAGACATCTGAAGAATTTTCAACCAGGCTGAACATGGTGCTAGCTTTTTATTTCAGGGCTGTCAGTTCATTTAAGAGTGTAAAGTGGGGCTCTGAGAAAGCTCTATTGCAAATGATACCTAATAATCTGTCCTCTTGTGCCCTTTTCATGCTCCAATGAATATTATAATTTAAGCTGGCTATGGCACCTTTCCTAAGAGCCTTATCACACAGGTAGCTCCAGATCAAGGAATTTGATTTTTTAGGTCTTGGTGTAGCTCCATAGCATTAAAACACTATTTACCCTCCCATGACTGGAACACATTTGATTTTCCCAAAAATGCCTTTCCGAATCTGTGTCTGGTCTCTCACTAGACATTGATCTTTACTTAATCTCGAGTGCAGGAATGGACCATCACTCTTCCTGGGAGTGTTTCATCTTGTCTCTAAGGGCTCTCATGGACAGCCCCAGTCCTTGGCATCTCCACTCTGACATGTCACTAGTAGGCCACACATTTGCTAACATCACGATGGCTGGAAAGTATTCTGTTGATTTGGGGAAGTTTCCTCATTAACTCTGGGACTTTTCCTTGTTTTCACAGGACACCCAGGGTTTCCCACCACACCCACATGGTGTAACATCCTTGTAGATTCTCTATAATGTGCTTGTTCTCATCAGAGGATTAATCTTTCCTCCACCATCCTGACCTGATACCCTAGCAAACATTGTTTCTCATCTTATTGACTAGAGATCTCAAGAAGGGATGAGCCATTTTCTGGGCTGTGTTTTGAATAGAATCATTAATTTCCACTCATGAAGTAGTGAAAATATTAAAGTGAAGCAAAGAGAGATAGATCTATTGTTTTGTAAGGAGGAGATACTGAGGTCTTCCCTGCATTATGGGAAGGCTCCTGTTAATGGCCACATGGCTTCAAGTGAATTGCAGAAGAGCTAGTTAGTAGATAGTTGAGTACTGCTGACTCTGACCTCAATAGTCCCGTCCCTGGAGATTCTTCTGTATCCTGAGGAGCCCTTGGTATTCTCTGTGATGTCACCAGTGTTGTGACAACACCAAATGCCTGTGGGTTAATTATTCAGTGCCCATAGACATGTTGGCAAACAGAAAAGGCTGCTTGGGAGAGAGAATGGAGAACATGGAGATAAGAGGGAGTGGCAAAAGGAAGCTGGCCTTGGGTGTCAGTGTAAAACATTGAGAAATAATGGTTCTGGAGAAGACACAGTGAATCCTGAGCAGGGGATAGGGAGCTTCCTGCAGGAGGTGAAGTAGAGCTTGACCTTCCAGTAGTGCTGCTGAGCTGGGAGCTTTGGGAAGAAATAGGCTTATCCTTCTTCTCTGTTTCTTAAGTGCAGACCCAGAGTCAGATGATTAGTTTAGGAGAGCCATGACCTGTCCAGACTGAAGCTGCTTTTAGGGAGCTCCTTCATTTCTTTCTGAGTAGCAATCTGGGGCAGGAGTAACAGATTGATTAATTTGGTGTCACTCTCTGGGTAGGGTATTGCTTCTCTTCATCATAAGTGGATTCATTAAGTTTCCATGGGAATCTGATGCCAATAAGAAGGAAGAGAAACCCATGAATCAGGGCCTTTGATATTCAGATGCCTTGGTCGTGGACACATGTAATCATGACATGGAGCTGCAAAGCCTAGAGACAACAGGACTTACCTGCATCACATCAGGTTTGACACAACACAGAATACTTAATCCATAACAACAGGCCACTTAATTAATACCTGAGCCATAGCACTGCTTTAGGGAGTGGGGCTTATGCCTGTCCATGGTGTTTGACTTAGAGACACAGATCTTGGACCCCAGTTTGAGCATAGTTGCCCTGATCTTTGCAGCCATCACTGGGTTCCTAGCACTTCCTCTTCCTGGGGCTCCCTTGTGGGACTTAGCATGGACTCATCTCTATTCTAGCTCTATGACATTCAAGAATACAAGTTCATTTGTCTTTATCTACCAGTGGGGACCACTGAGGAGGCAAGATCTGAACTCTCCACTGAGCAGGAGATGCAGATGACAGATTTGGAGAAACTCACTATTCAGCTACAGAGTATGACATATGAGCGAATTGAGCTGCAATGAATCGTGGACAATTATAACAACAAGGATTTGAACAACAGGTAGTCATTATTTCCAGTTCTCTGCTGAACATCTTAGCCCACAGTGTCAAGCCAAGGTTTCCTGAAGAACAGGCAGTTGTGCCTCCATGGTGTCCTGGTGCCTAAATTAATTTTCCTGAGTGCATCAGAGAGGAAGAACATGGAGCCTGAGTAGGATTATTGAGGGTACATAGGCTGTTCTGTTTCCTCCAAATGGAAAGCAGAGACTGTGACTTGAATCACAGTCTTGGGATGGGGCAGTAGTGTGTAATCTGTCATCAATGCATTTCAAGAAGCCTTCAGAGGTGATGGCTTGTGGGACAGGCAAGGCCCTGTGATTTTGTTGTGAGTCTTGTACTTGATCAGCAGAGTGTGTGCTGAAAGCTCCTAGCAGCAGCTGGAGGAACATGGTCCCATTCATCAATTTCAATTTTTGGCTGCAAGGCTTATAGCACGTCACTACTCCCGTTTTTTTCCTTATATTCTGAGAAATACCACCTCCCTGTATTGTATGGGCATCCTGATTGTATATGGTTTGTGTGGGGGAGATAGAGGACATGTGTGTATGTGTGTATTCCTGGGAGTCTTGGGTCTGTGGCAGGGCCTGAAGGTTTGCCATTGTCACAGTTTCTAGAGGAGGCCAGTGCTGAAACAGAGGCCTCCACTTTGAGCAGCACATCTCTTGGACACTATGCTCACCACAGTGGAACACTGGAATACCCTGTGGGTTTTATAAAGCCATTCTGATGTTGGGACTCCTCCCTGGGAATACTAATTTTGTGCTCTTGTCCATTGTATAGCAATTGGCAACCAGAAATGAGATTCCCTGTTCTGCAGACAGGAGGAATGACATCATATGCTTTTGGTGGGCCAAACTTTCTGCTCCCTCGTGTCCTCTGCATGCTTCCTCTTCTCCCCTTCACATTCTCCTAGCTCCCTCCCCCTATTCTCGTGCTCCCAATATGCTCAGGGGAACTTGACCCTTTCCCCTTCTCCAGGAGATCATGTTTGTCTCTCTTAGGGTCCTCCTTGTTTACTACCTTCTCTGGGAGTGTGGATTGTAGGCTGGTAAAATCCTCATATGAGTGAGTACATACCATGTTCATTTTTTGTGATTGAGTAACCTTGCTCAGAATGGTTTCTTCTAGTTCCATCCATTTTACTGCAATTTTCAAGATTCCATTGATTTTTCTGCTGAGAAGTACTCCATTGTATAAATGTACCATATATTCTCTATCCATTCTTCAGTGGAGGGGCATCTAGGCTGCTTCCAGGTTCTGGCTATTACAACCAGTGCTGCTATGAACATCGTTGAACAGATGGGCTTGTTGTATGAATGTGCTTCTTTGGGGTATATACCTAAGAGTGGAATTGCTGAATCTTGTGGTAGACTGATTCCCATTTTCTTGAGGAGTTGCCATACTGACTTCCAAAGTGGTTGTACAATTTGGCACTCCCACCAGCAGTGGAGAAGTGTTCCCTGTTCTCCACATCCTCTCCAGCATAAACTGTCATTGGTGTTTTTGATTTTGGCCATTCTGACAGGAATAAGATGGTATCTCGGAGTTGTTTTAATTTGCATTTCCCTGATGGCTAAGGATGTTGAAAGCTTTCTTATATGTCTTTCTGCCATTTTAGATTGATCTATTGAGAATTGTCTGTTTAGTTCTGTACTCCAATTTTTAATTGGATTGTTTGGTGTTTTGGAGACTAGCTTCTTGAGTTCTTTGTATAATTTTGAGATCAGCCCTCTCTCATATGTGGGGTGTGTGAATATCTTTTCCCAGTCTGTGGGCTGCCATTGTGTCTTGCTGACTGTGTTCTTTGCCTTACAGAGGTTTCTCAGTTACAGGAGGTCCCATCTATCAATTGTTTATCTCAGTGTCTGTGCTACTGGTGTAATGTTCAGGAAGCTGTCTCCTGTACCAATTAATTCAAGGGTATTTCCCACTTTATCTTCTAATAGGTTCAGTGTGGCTAGATTTATGTTGAGGTCTTTGATCCATTTTGACTTAAGTTTTGTGCATGGAGATAGGCTTGGGTCTATGTGCAATCGTCTACATGTCCACAACCAGTTATGCCAGCACCACTTGTTGAAGATATTCTCTTAGTTCCATCGTATAAATTTGGATTGTTTGTCAAAAATCAGGTGTTCATGGGTGTGTGGGTTAATATCAGGGTTTTCAACTCTATTCCATAGGTCTACCTGTCTATTTTTGTGCCGATACCAAGCTGATTTCAGGACTATAGCTCTGTAATAGAGCTTGAAGTCAGGGATGGTGATATTTCTGGAAGTTCCTTTATTGTGCAGGGTTGTTTTGGCTATCCTGGGCTTTTTGAATCTGTAGATTGCTTTTTGCAAGATTGCCATTTTTACTATGTTGATCCTACCTATCCAAGAACATGGGAGATTTTTCTGTTTTCTGGTATCTTCTTTAATTTCTTTCTTTAGAGACTCAAAATTCTTACTGTACAGGTCTTCAACTTTTTTGGTTAGTGTTATCCCCAGGGATTTTATGTTGTATGTGGCAATTGTAAAGGGTGATGTTTCTCTGATGTTTTTTCTCCACCAATGAGTCATCGGTATATAGTAAGTCTACAGATTTTTTTGAGTTAATCTTGTATTCTGCTACTTTGCTGAAGGTGTTTATCAGCTGTAGGAGTTTCCAAGTAGAATTTTTCAGGTCACTTATGTAGACTATCATCTGCAAGTAGTGAGAGTATGACTTCTTCCTTTCCAATTTGTACTCCTTTGGTCTCCTTTTGTTGTCTTACTGCTCTAGCTAGAACTACAAGGTCAATACTAAAGCAGAATGGAAAAAGTGGACAGCCTTGTCTTGTCCCTGATTTTAGAGAAATTGAATTGAGTTTCAGTCCATTTAATTTGATGTTGCTTTGGCTTGCTATTATGTTGAGGTATGTTCCTCTAATCCCTGATTTCTCCAGGACCTTTATCATGAAGGGGTGTTGGATTTTATCTAAGGATTTTTGAACAACTAGTGAGATGATCATGTGGTTTTTTTTTCTCTCAGTCTATTTATATGGTGGATTGCATTGATGGATTTTCATATGTTGAATCATCCTTGCATCCCTGGGATGAATCCTACTTGATCATGGTGGGTGATTTCTCTTATGTGTTCTTGGATTAGATTGGCCAGTTTTATTGAGAATTTTTGCATCTATGTTCATGAGGGATATTGGTCTCTAGTTCTCTTTCTTAGTTGTGGTTTTTATTGGCTTGGGTATCAAGGTGATTGTAGCCTTGTAAAAAGAGTCTGGCAGGATCCCATCTCCTTCTATTGTGTGGAACAATTTGAGGAGTATTGGATTAGCTCTTCATTGAATTTCTGGTAGAATTTTGCTCTGAAGCCAACTGGCCCTGCGCTTTTTTTTTTGGTTGGGAGACTTTTGATGACTGCTTCTATTTCCTTGGAGGATTTAGGTCTCTTTAACTTGCTATCTTTTATCTTTTCTTGATTCAATTTTGTCCAGAAAATTGTCAATTTCCTTTAAATTTTCAAATATTGTGGAGTACAGGTTTTCAAAGTATGACCTAAAGATTCTCTGGATTTCCTCAGTGTCCAGTGTTGTGTCCCCATTTTCATATCTGATTTTGTTAATTTGCATGTACTCTCTCTGCCTCTTGGTTAGTTTGGATAAAGGTTTGTCAATCTTGTTGATTTTCTCAAAGAACCAACTCTTTGTTACATTGATTCTTTCAATTGTTTTCCTTGTTTCAACTTTATTGATTTCAGCCCTGAGTTGATTACGTCCTGGCATCTATTCCTCCTTGGTTAGTTTTCTTCTTTTTGCTCTAAAGCTTACAGTTGTCCTGTCAATTCCCTAATGTGACTTTTCTCTTGTTTCTACATGTGGGCACATAATGCTATGAACTTTCGTCTTAGCACTGCTTTCCCAGCATCCCATAAGTTTGGGTATGTTTTGTCTACATTCTCATTAAATTCTAGGAAGTCTTTAATTCCTTTTTTTACTTCTGCCTCAACCCAGGAATGGTGCAATTGGATGTTATTCATTTTCCACGAATATGTAGATTTTCTGCAATTTGTATTACTGTTGAATTCTAGCTTTAAAGCATGGTCATCTGATAAGATACAGAGGGTTATTTCAAATCTGTTGTAACTGTGGAGGTTTGCTTTGCTGCCAACCATGTGGTCCATTTTTGAGAAGGTTCCATGTGGCGCTGAGAAGAAGGTATATTCTTTTGTGTTTGGATGGAATGTGCTATAGATATCTGTTAAACCCAGTTGTGTCATAACTTCTGTCAGATCCTTTGTTTGTTAAGTTTCTGTCTGGTGGTCCTGTCTAGTGGTGTAAGGGGGGGTGTTGAAATCTCCTACCATATGTGTGTGGTTTTATGTGTGGTTTGGGCTTTAGTAATGTTTCTTTTACAAATGTGGGTGCTTTCATATTAGGGGCGTAGATGTTCAGGATTGAGACTTCATCTTGATGACTTTTCCTGTGATGAGTATGAAATGCCCTTCTTCATCTCTTTTGATTGATTTTAGTTTGAAGTCTAATTTGTTGGATATTAGGATTGCTACACCAGCTTGTTTCTTGAGCCCATATGATTGGAAAATCTTTCCCCATCCTTTTACTCTGAGGTAACGCCTGTCTTTGTAGTTGAGGTATGTTTCTTGTAAACAGCAGAAGGATGGATTCTGTCTTTGTATCCATTCTGTTTGCCTATATCTTCTTATGGGTAAGTTAAGACCATTGACATTTAGGGATATTAATGTACATTTTTTGTTGTTTCTTGTTTGTTTTGGATTTATTGTTGGTAGTGTCATTGTGTGTGGATTTTGTCCTCCTGTTTCTATCTGTGTTTGGTAAAATTAGATTATCTATTGCCTGTGTTTTTGTGAATGTAGTTATGTTCGTTGGGTTGGAGTTTTCCTTCCAGAACCTTCTGTAGTGCTGGATTTGTGGATATACATTGTTTAAATTGGTTTTTGTCATGGAATATCTTGTTTGCTCCAGCTATAGTGATTGTAAGTTTTGCTGGGTACAGTAGTCTGACTTGCATCCATACTCCCTTAGTGCTTGTAAGGTATCTATCCAAGACCTTCTGCCTTTCAGAGTTTCCAATGAATAGTCGGGTGTGATTCTGATTGGGTTTGCCTTTATATATTACTTGGTCTTTTTCCTTTGCTGCTCTTAATATTTTCTCTTTATTCTGTAGATTTGGTGTTTTGATTATTAGGTGTCGGGGCTTTGCTTGATTTCTTGCATCTTTTGTTTTGTCTTTTCTTCCATTTCTCTGAGGGATTTTCTGACTTCCTCTTTTAGGGTCTCTATCATATTCATGAAGTTGTTTTTAGGATTGCTCTCTTCTGCTTCTTCTGTGTTGGATTATTCATTTCTTGCTGGTGTAGGATCCCTAGACTCTAATGGTGTCATATTGGTTTTCCTGATGTTGGATGGTGTCATATTGGTTTTCCTGATGTTGGATGTGTTCTTATATTGTCATCTTCCTATCTCTTCTTCAGTGGGTACAGGTGGTGTCACTTCCTTTGCTGGTGTGTTTGGGTCTGGTGTTCTTCTCAGATGGGTGCAATTGGCTCCGATACTCTGATGGGTTTCAAGGTGGGTGCAGGCAGGTCTGAGGCACTCTCTCTCCAGGTGGGTGAGAGCAGGACTGGTGCAGAGATGTCCGAAGACTCTGCATTTCGTGGTCCTCACTGATTGAGTCAACCTGCCTGCCCACCCCTGTGCAGGAGTTTCAGATTTTGCAAGCAAAAGTTGGGCCCAAGTCAGGGGCCAAAGCATCTCACCTCTGAATTCTCTGCACTCTGCACTGCCTGGGGGCAGAATAGCCAGTGACCTCAGCAGAGTCAGGTTCCCTGGGTCCTCAGGTACCTAGTCAGTCTGCCTGTGGTGGGATTTCTTCACCACAGGCTGAATTCACTTGAGATGCTGAAAAAGGAGCATAAGCAGGTGAAGTTGAACCTGCAGAAATTGCCCATCTAGACCAGTGAGGCCTTGAAGGAGTGCAAGCAGCTGATTGAGGAGAATGAATCCTACATTTAAGTGCCTGATACAGCTTGGGAGGGACTGATTCTACCATCTTTGTGTTCTGCCAAAAGTGAGGGCTCTGGTTCTAGCCTATCTGCCTCTTAGCAAGCAGCCTGCCTGTGGAACTTGGACTTGTGCCTCTTGTACTCCATTTTGCTGTTAAAAGACACTATTCCCCTCCCAATGCTGTCCTGCCATCCTCAGGATCCCTTAGATGGAAAGATGGTTTGCATCTTGAATTGGATATCAGGCAGCCAAGGGCCTCTGGGGCACTAGGAGGGGCTTCACAGATCTGGTTTCCAAGGGACTCAGCACATAGACTGAATTTATTCTGGTTGGGACTTCTGCCCTGCTTCAGTGAGTGTTTGCCCTCTGTCTACTAATGTTTTCCCAGCTGAGGGCTGCATTCTGTTCTCCGTGGCACACTTTTAGTTCCATGGTTTTCAGAAGTAGTTTCAGTCTTTCTAGAATTAGGTTATTCTCTGGATTTGTCCTGCCTCTGTGTGATGCTGCCTTGGCTACTGTGACCTCCAGTCTTGCATTGTCTGAGAGCCTGTGAGTTTTGGGGATGGTGATACTTGGAAGTAGGGATGGCAAATGGAGGCTGGATTGGGCTCATCCTTTTTGGATGGATGTTCAGTTTCCTCAACAGCCTGGTCCTACAAGATTTGACTCCACTGGAAAAAAATGTACGTTTGAGATTCCAGGACAGAAAGCTGTTAGAGGAGCAGATTGGCCTGCAAGAGTCCTTCGAGGAGTTGAAGAAGCTCTTTAAGGAGGTCCATGAGAAGATTGTGGCCCCTGTGCTGAGCATCATCATGTAGGCTGATGCAGTGGTGGCAGGCTGCCCATCTGTCCAACCTTAAACAGAGACACTCATGTAACCATCCACACAATTGTCCAGACTCCACCTACACACCATCCAACTGTTCATTTCTGTGATCATTAACAAATCATTTCAGAGAGTTTTCTTCTTCAAACACTTGGATGATTGGCAGGCAAACCCTCCTGCTCTGCTAGAAGCTTCAGTCCACTGAGAGAGATGGTTCAGTCACATATCACACACCTACATGTCATTGTGTTAGGAGGGCTGCTATGCAGGGTGCTACTTAGAGGAGTCTCTATACTGGCTTTCAAAAGCTTTTTATATCTGGTGACTGTCTTTCTACCATGTTTCCAAGGCCAGCCATAGCCTGTAGTCTGTGTTGCTAAATCTGCAGCAAGAGAGTATGTCTTAGCTTAATTTTTTAGTTAGGCATTGTTGGCTTTATTTTTTTATTTGTTATGGTTTGAAATTTTGTTGTTTATTTCTTCTTTCTTTTGTTCTTGTTACATTGGTATTTTGTTCAGGCTTCTCACTTATTATTTTTACTGTTCCATTTAAGCCCTTATTGAATAAAATAACAGTATTTTTCTTAATAAAAAGAGATTTACAACTCTTCTATCTTAGAACCAATTTCTTTGGTCAGGTATGGTGTCTCACTCCAGTAGCCCAGACCTCCTCTAACACCAGAACACTTGTGTACTTAGATCTGGCTACATAGTTCTCTGCCAGCTATGGATACACAGGAAGATGGTGCTTTGGATAGGAATGGTGTTATCTACTCCTTGCATGGAGTTGTATCCATACTGTATACTTGTTGTCATATATTTACATATCCCTAAAATATTGTATTCTGAATACACATTTCATCAAATAATCATCTGGGACTAAGTTAGTAAGAAACATAATAATATTGCTCTAAAGCCTCTCAGGAAATGAAAACATTACTAAGGGAGTATGAAGGAACTCCTTGGCATGCTTGCCACTATGGGTCATGATGATGTCCCTCACTGGGGTGCTGCCAAGGACCATGTCTTGGTCCATGTACTTGACACAGCTGTGGGATTCTCTGTTGATATCCTTCTCTCCTGCAACCACTTAGGGCATTGCAGCCACCTACAATCTGCACCACTAGCTGTGACCAATTTGATGTCAAATGGGTATGCCCCTTTGGCCATGTGCATCGCAGAGGCCTGTGCTGTCACCCAGGACCATAGTGACATCTGGGCTGGGACGATTGTCCCGGCTATGTCTGGGTCTATGGCCCTGGGGCAGCCAGAGTCTGTCTTGATGTCCCAAGCTCCTGCTGCCATCAAAGTTAGTGCAGTAGCCTGGAATCTGGGCCACCACTTGGGGCCATACTGCTGCTGGGTTCATGCTAATCTGAGTGACCCACATATCCAACCAGAGCCATGTTGACATCTAGGCCCATGCTGCAGCCTAGGCTCATGTCTGCATACATGTTGCAAACACTCCCAAGGTATGTGTTCATGTCCATGGTCCTAGTTGACACCAGGAGGCACACAGAAGCAGGTAATGGATGGACTGACACCTAGGGCCATGTGAGTGTACTAGGGCTGTGCTTCTCTCAGGACCATACAGATCTGAGTGTCTTGTGCTGCCACCAGGGTCCCTGGTGTCCTCCAGGGGACTAGGCTACTGCCAAGAGCCCCCTTCTGCCTTGTGTTGTCAAGGGTGAGGGAAAGATACCTGCCTCACCTGAGCTCAGACCACCTGCAGCTGGTGGGAGAATAGGCATCTGGGTCATGAGAATGGAAGAGCTAGAACAGCCTTTCACCAACTGCAGCACTGGGAGAGTAGGTGCCCCACCTTACCTGGTAAGATAGTAGAGCTGGCCCTTTGTGGTCTTAATGTATGTGAGCCAGATGGTAGGGCACGAGAGTAGGATAATTGGCCTCTTTCCTTTTCCTGCTGTAATGGGTGAACTAGCTGGTGCAATGCTGAACAGCTTGCCTGGGTTGTCAGATGAGGAAAGATGGTGGAAAACCAAATAGGTACAACCCAGGCTCCGAACAAGGGTATGAGTTATTCCATCCTCTTTATGTTGGAACTTCTGGAGCATGTGAAGGACTGATACCTGCAGATCAAAAGCTGCAGGATCTCCATGACATAGGATACCCAAGAAGAGTATAAGTGAAGGTCTATTATCTGTAGTATAGAGAAGCCTGATGCCTGGAACACTTACAAGAAAAGATGTATGGACTAAAGTGTGTACTCCGCAATTTACTGGGCCGACTAAAACCCAATCACCTAGATTTTTAATTATTTTAATTTTGGGTTTGAGTTTTTAATGATTTATTACTGTGACTTATATGTATGTGTCTTCTGCCTGCTGAAGGGCTATATTCTACATGCACATAATTCCACAAGCAACCAGAAGAGGGAATTAGAATCCACCTGAAGCTGAAGCTGAAGTCTTTTAGCTGCTTTGCTGGTCCTTTGAGAGAAAAAAATACTCAAATGGAAGAGACATCTCCCCAGCCCCTGCCCCTGACTTTTGTCCCTCTATCCATGTGTGCTGTATTGATGTAGTGAATCACCCCCAAGCAAAGAGAGAAATTGCAGGAGACCAGTAGAGACAAATACATGATGTAGGCATGCCTGAAGAGGACAGACATCCATGCAAGCAATTCATGATCCTGCCCCAGCATCACTTATTGTCAGATTTGGAGCAGATGTTCATATCTCATCCAGGATGACAATGTAGATGAGGGCCATCTGATGAAAAGCAGAATTGAGGAGACCCTGCTGGAGGTGGAGGTATGGTTAGGAACCCCTTTTGATGTCCCAGCTAAACAGTGTTTGGAGGAGGCTTCAGATTTGCCAGAGTGGATGGAGACTGCAGCAACAGCCATGTGCCTCTGATATATAAGGCTTATGTTATGTCTAGCCTCTTTGTCTTCCCCAACTTTATTAAGCTTTATCACTCACCCTGGGAGTGAGTTTTATGAACTTAGTGCAATTGAGAGCAGGGACTCTGGCCCTGAGTGTGTTTTCTGGAATTCCTGAATTTGATTGTAAGTGCATGGGAGTGAGTTTTCTGAAACTTGACCAAGTGAGCTTTGTGAAATTCCTGCAGGTGAGTGCGGGACACTGTCCATGAGTGAATTTTTTGTTATTCGAGCATATGAGTGCCCAGATTCTGCCCTGGATTGAGTTTGCTGAAATTCGTGCATGTGAATGAGGAGCACTAATGAGAGTCAGTAGACTGAAATTTAGTCATATGAGTTCCAGAACACTGCCAAATTGTGAGTTTTCAAAGCTTTGTGCCTGTGATTGCTGAGACACAGCATGGGAGTGACTATTCTGAAATTTCTGGACTTGGTGATGTGACAATGGCAGGGAGTGAGTTTTGTGAAATTTGGGCATGAGAGTTCTGGTATACTACCCAGGAGTGACTTTTCTGAAATTCATGCATATGAGTGCAAGATACTATGCAGGAATGAGTTTTCTGAAATTTCTGAATGTGAGTACCCTGAGTGAGTTTTCTGAACTTCAAGCATGCTTGAAATTTCTGAATGTGAGTTCCAGGATACTTTTCCAGAGTGAGTTATCTGAAATTCATGGATATGGGAGTGAGTTTTTTTTTATCAAATTAGTGCAAGGGAAACTGACTAGGAGTGTTTTCAGAAATTTTTGCACAATGTGTGCCAGGGATCTGCCCTGAAGTTGGTTTTCTTAAATTCAGGCATATGAATGCAGGGACATTGCATGAGAGTGAGTTTTCTGATTTGGGCATGTCAGTGCAGGGACACTGCCCGGGAGTGAGTTTTCTGAAATTCGTGTATTTGAGTGCCTGGACACTCTCTAGGAGTGAATAATCTGATATTGGGGCCTGTTAGTGCCAGGACACTGACTGGAAGTGAGTATACTGAAATTTGGGCATGTGAGTGCTGGGACACTGCCCTGGAGTGAGTTCTCTGAAACTCGTGCACGTGAGTATGGGATGCTGTCCAGAAGTGACTTTTTTGAAATCCGGTCATGTGAGTGTGGGGTTCCTTCCTGGGAGTGAAATTTCTGAATTTCGTGTATGTGAGTATAAGGAATCTGCCTTGAAGTGAGTTTTATTAAACTAGTGCATGTGAGTGCTGGGACACTCTCCAGGATTGAGTTTTCTGAAATTCCTGCAAGTGAGTATAGGGACACAGCCCAGGAGTGAGTTTTCTAAAATTCATTCAAGTGAGTGCAGGGAAACTGTGCTGGCGTGAGATTCCTCCATTCGTGCATGTGGGTGCCAGGACGCCGCCTTGAAGTGAGTTTTATTAAATTAGTGCACATGAGTGCTGGGACACTGACTGGAGTGAATTTTCAAGCATTTGTTCATGTGACTTCCGGGACACTCTTCAGGAGTGAGCTTTCTGAAATTCATGCACATGACTGCTGCCACATTGCCTGGGAGTGTGTTTTCTAAAATTCCTGAATGTGAGTGCAGGGACACTGCCCAGGGGGAGTTTAGTGAATTTGATGCATTGGAGTGCTCCAGGCTGTTGGAATTTCAGTTTTCTGAAATTCATGCATGTGAGTTCAGGAATACTGACCAGGAGTGAGTATTCTGAAATTCGTGCATGTGAGGGCAGAGACACTGGTGAGAGTGAGTTTTGTGAAAGTCATGCATGTGAGTGCCTGGACACTTACAGGAGTGAGTTTTCTGAAATTAGTGCAAGTAGTGCAGGGATTTTGCATGGGAGTGAGTTTTCTGAAATTTGAACATGAAAGTGCTGGGACACTGCCTGGGATTGACATTTCTGAAATTCGGTGATATGAGTACCAGGGATATTGCCTGGTAGTCACTTTTGGGAAATTAGTGCCAGGACACTAACCTGGAGTGAGTTTTCTGAAATTCATTCATGTGTGTGGTGGAACACTGTCCAGGAGTAGTTTTTTTAAATTCCTGCATGTGTGTATTAAAGCGTGTTGTATTATGGTTTTATTTTCAGATGGTAATTTTGCTTTCTATGTCTGGCTGAAAAGCATATGAAGTTAACAACCGAAGCTAAACAAGAACAGCTAAATATCAAGGACATAAAGCAACTAAGAGATATTCAGCCTAGGAGCATGTATGAATAGATGTCTTAGTTAATGTTCTATTGCTGTGAAGAATCACCATGATTAAGGCAACTTATAAAAGAAAGCATTTGATTGGGGCTTGTTTACAGTGTCAGAGAGTTAGACCTTCATCATCATGTTGGAGAGCATGGTAGCAGGCAGGCAGGCATGGTGCAGGAGCAATAGACAAGAGCTTACATCTTATCAGCAAGTTGGGGGCATTAAGAGTGAGACTGGACAAATGTATACATACATACACACACACCTACATACATACATATGTATAGCAATATATACACACATATATACACATTAAGTGTGTAGGTATTTTTCACTTAAATGTAGTTTATATTTACTTATATATGTCTCTGGGTGTGCCATTCTAAAAGGCATTAATCCCCTCCCCATTTCCTTCTTAGGATGCTTCCATTGGATTTAGGGGAAATGTGATCAGGCAACAAGTAAAGAGAAATGCCAAATGCCAAATGGTACATCACTGACTTTGTTGAGCTTCTGGGAGAACTGGAAGAATGATGTCAACTTATGCTCACTCAGAACAACTCCAATTTCTTTAAATTACACAGATAGGATCCTGGGAGAGCCCAGGAGATAGCTAGATTTTTTTCTACTGAACTTCCAATATTAATATGACTACTAATTACCTGGAGAGAGTTATATTTTGAATTCTTTGTGTGTGTTCCTTTATATATCTTACCTAGAACTTTCTGAGGTGTATAGTAAATCAAATGCTTTTACTGTTGCAACATGGATTCAGAAGCCTTAGTGAATATTGAGTTTCTCTCTGGTATAAAAATAATATTTGTAGCCAGGTGATGGTAGTGGTGCTTACCTTAAATTCCAGCACTCAGAAGGCAGAGACAGGCAGATTTTTGTGAGTTTGAGGCAAGTCAGGTCTAGAGAGAGATTTCTAGGACAGGTTCCAAAGCTACAGCAAAATTCTTTCTTGGAAAAAATAAAAGAATGAATGTTTGTATATCAGAACAGGCCTATTAAATTTTCTTTTTTCCATTTTTTACTGTGTATCCCAGGCTGTCCTAGAGAACACATTTTTTAATTCCAGCACTCAGGAGGAAGAGGTAGTCAGATTGATATGTGTTCCAGGCCAAGATGGTCTACAGAGAGAGAGAGTTCCAGGCTACAAAGAAATCCTGTCTTGCAACACCCCCCACCAAAAAATGAACAATGGAAGCATAAATAAAATTACTAGTTTAAAAACATGATAGCTGGCCAGAAGTGGCAGCTCCTGTCTATGATCCCAGCATTCTGGAGGCAGAGGCAGGGCATCATGGCCATATAACAAAACAAGGGAAATAAAAAACACACTTATTTTTGAAAGTTACATCTAATACATATGGTTTACAAGTCAAGGAGAGAAACATTTTCCTACTAGTAGCAGTTTTGGGGCCCAGAAATGGCTCATTGGGTAAAGAGCTTACTGCAAAAACACCTGGTAGGAACTCACCATAGAGGAGACAAGTCTCTTAAAAGTTGTCTTCTAACCTCTACTCGTGTTCTGTGGCATGTGTGCATCGAAACCGCATGAATGCCCACAAGCATGCAGAAACAAACACAGGTGAATGAGAGAGCACACACAAGAGTTCTGTTCCACAGGTTAATTGGTAAGACAGACTTGGAGATTCATGTTTACTTGAGACACTACCAAGAGTGGGAAAGTTCAGAAAATGCTTTAAAAATGAGATTGTTTACTCTCCTTGCTTAAAATTTTGTCCGTGGAGAGAGGACATGGGATCCGAAGACAAAAGTGGTAGCGACTATTGGATCATTAAGTAGGGAGGGCTTTTAGGTTTTTTACATGCTTGCCTTCAACTTTCTTAATTCTCTCTTTGACAGTTGATGCCTCTATGTTCATCTTTGAGTTAATTTCATAGATGTGAATTTAACGTGAGAGCCCATAGACAAAATAATCCCCCGCACAATAATTTCCTTTGTTTTCTTTGACCTTAGTTACCACTGGTTAACTACCATTGAGAAATGCTAATTTCAGCATGCCATAAATAAGCAATTCATACATTAAGTTTGCTGGACATTCTAAGCTGTATGATAGCACCTCACACTGGCACAATCAGTCCCTTGCTGGTGAGGTATCATGTCTCCTTGCCCTATGAGGTATAACTCTAGGGTTACCTCAACATCATCAGGGTCGTTAGATTGTCAGGACATTGCATTATTATTTGTTCAGGTGACCTTTGTTCTCAGTGCAAGAGAAATGCTGTGAGTAGCCAAATAGCCAAAGAGAAGCCATTTATGGGCTTCCTTTTGGGAAAAGTTGAAGTGCTTGAATTAATATAGAAGAAAAATTGCATGTTGAGGTGGCTGAGAGTTATAAGCACAAACTCACTATCCATGACATTGTAAAAGAAGAAAAAGAAATGTGTGAGGGCCTTTCTTTCATACTGCATACTGACAAAGTCATGGTCAAGCGTGGGACAAGGGATTAAGAAGCAAAAGAAAAAACAGTACATATTAGTAATGTATTAGAAACTGCTAGATATCCAAAATACTTTATTGACTGATAAACCAAGAGAGAAAAGCAGAATGGCTGTGTGGATATATTTTTGCAAATTGCAAATACTAATGTAAATAAAACCCAAGATTAACATTAAAAGTCAGATATCACCAGTAATTGAAAGCAAAACACCCAAACAAGGCTCCATAGCTAACCCCAGAACTCTAATCCAGTTGGATTAAAAATTACCACAAAACCATAATGATTTGCCACAAAAAGACAGAATAAGTGAACATAACAACTTTAGTTATGTATGTTAAATAATATGAGAAGCTTGTGTGGTTATTATCAATAAGAGGAAAGGTATAGTTCTATAGATGAGGATAAAGATAAATACTCCCATGCACCCCACAGTGTTTTATCTATTTTATGGCATTTTAACTAAAGCTCATGTAACTAAATCAATAACAGAATAATATAGTTGTATAGATGAAGACAAAGAAGTAATTCTCTCTCTCTCTCTCTCTCTCTCTCTCTCTCTCTCTCTCTCTCTCTCTCCCATGAGCTCTTCTTCTACCAGCTCCCCAGGAGCTCCAGAGTTTTTCCATGAGCTCCCCCACCAGCTCCCACGAGTTCCCCCAGAAGTTCCTCATGAGCTCTCCCAGGATCTCCCCATGAGCTCATCCATGAGCTCCCCCAAAATCTCTTGCACTTGCAGTTTTTCCACTGTGCTGTAAGTGTATATAAGGTTGCTCTCTCCTTGAAAAAGAGCAGACGAATTAAGATGTAAAACAAATAGCACAAGTAGATGGATGGCTCATCTTTTAACTACATCCCCAGGCTTTCACACAATACTTGCACTTAGTCTTTGTCATGGCAGGGAAACCACAAGTGGAACTTCCACTGAGATCAGGAAGAAAGGGGAAACTCAGAGATCACCCTTGAAAGGCTGGCTCCAGGAAGTAAGGTTTATGAGGATGGATTGGTGCCTCAACTCCTGAGAGAGTTGGATTGGAAATAGAGAAGCACTGTCTCAAAAAGAAAACTGCAGTGAGTGGAATTGTTATGGAAAGCAAAAATAATAGAAAATAAAAAGTACCACTTTAAAAAGAAAATAAAAAGTAAAAAATACACAGAGTTTTAAAAGAAAATGAAAAGTAAAGTTTTAAAGACAAAATGAAAAGAAAAATACAGAGTCTGGATACTGTATGCTGTTGTTCTGTCTTTGTTCAATTGCTAAGGAAAGAGCAAAGGATGCTAACAGATATGTGATTATAAATGTTGCTGAATTAATCAAACTTAAACATTTTAAAAATGCTTTGATTCTAAATTTAAATATAGGGACAGGTTTTTTTGGGAAAAGAATTTCTGTTTTTGCTTCCACAGAAAATGAAAATCTGTGGATTACTTTCAGACTAACATGGTTTGATGAAACAAGACCCCCTGAAGCAATGACCAGGTTGAAGCTACCTGGGAGGATGCAGTCACAGACCACTAAAGCCAGGATTTCTGGGTTTTCTTAGTATCTCCATGGTATTTCAGTGCCCCCAATCAGCAGGAAGTAGTTTGGAGAGAACGATGCCCAGATTCCAAAATATTGTTGATGAATGTATGTTTTCATTAAAATTGGGTTGGTTATAGATGGTAATGACCAGGAGTATTAGCCAGATGATAAAGAGAAGTGAGTTAACCTTGAGAGTAGAAATATATATAGTTAGAGATATGAAACGGAATTATTTGTCAGATGTTTGTATATTTATAATGTGGGAATTAACAATACAGATTCAGATAAAAATATAAGGTTATTTATTAGGGAGAAGCCTTACTTACAGAGCGTCCTAGGCAGTCGGCAGGGAAGGAGTAAGTACACCAAGACAAAGATGAAAAGGAAGAAGGGAGTTCCACGTGTGCGCTCCTCACTCTTGAACCTTCCCTACATCACCCTGACCATGCCCTTGTAGGCGTGGTCAGGCATACCTGTAGCCAGCCCCTAGGAGGCATGGTTACAGTGTCCCCTACATATTTACTTAGGTATATTTTAATAGCCAGGAAAGCTGAACTATAGCAAAAAGCAAGTACAGAAAATTTTAGAGTTTTAAAGTTTAAAAGAATTCTTCCTCTCACAAAAGCCACTGCTGCAGCTATATCAGAGGTGCCCTGGGGCATGGGGAAATGAAGGTGTTACCACATATGTGCAGGAAAGCAGGAAATATCTGCCCCTGAACTGGTTAGCAATGTCATAGAGACCAGAGAACTACTAATGAGCTGCTAGATGAAAATGAATATACAGGACAGAGTGATTGGGATGAGTATGAAGAGAGAATTTCTAAGTATCAGGATGGAGAGTCTTCACCTCCTTCATATTAAAGTGAGAATACAGAGTCAAAAACCTAGTGGAAAAATTCAGCAGGAGCTAAGAAACTTGAAAGAGTTAGTGGAATAGCTCTCACAGGAGATAAGAAATTTGCAGGTTTCCTCAGATCAGAAAAATGTTCCTTTGTCTGTGAAACAGACACCCTTTGAGTCATGGAGGGCAGCCACAGCAGGTCAGATGTGTCCAAGGCAAGCTAATATTAGACAAGTGGTGGATAGAAAGAGATGCTCAAGGATTTCAGACAATTCCTATATAGGAGCATAGAGATAGAGAAACATAAGCAAGATGCAGAAGGAACTAAGAAGCTCAATGAACTAATGATGGCTTTTGTTCATTTTAGATCAACAGCAGGGTTTCACCCAGATGCTGATAGGGATTATTGGTGTAGAAGCATTACCCCTAAGAATTTGGAAGCAGATAGCCAAGACCTGGGGACAGGAAGAGATTATTTATTATAGAGAGCAGGCAGGGACCTAGGGATTTATTTCAGAATTTGTCTCTTGGCCAATTTGGGCATTATCCAAAGAAGTTAGAGACACAGGTGTTGAACCTTTGATTGTGAAACAGCTAGCTTATCAGAATGCTACTACAGCATGCCAGGCTGTGCCAAGGCCTCAGAGGAAGAAGGCTGACACAGACAAGTTCATTAGGATTTGTTTAGATATTGGACCAGCTTATATTCAGGATTAGCGATGGTGGCTGCCTTTTAGGAACTTCAGTTAAAAATATGTTATTCCTACAGAAAAAGCAATGTATAACGAGGACGGAAGGCACAGAGCCTTCTGGAGGTTTCTTGGATGTGGACAGACAGAGCACCATGTCAGAAAGTGTCCCAAGGGAGGAGAAAATAGGAAACCAGGTTTGTGCCTGAGATGCAGGAGAGGAAAGCAGCCACAGATGATCTGCAGTGGGCCAGAAGGCAAAAGGCAAGGAAGGACAAGGCCAAAACCTAAGAAACTTGCAGCCTTGAGAGCTGCTAACGTGGATGACGTCCAGTCAAATGTATAGAAATTACTATTAATACAGCTAATCAAAAACTGTTTTAAGACCTTGTGGAAAAAGAAAGGCAACATAGAAAAATTTGGATTTGTTCAAATTTTGGATGCTCATAATTCAAGTATTGGCTATAGCTGCTATGTTATAAGAGATTTCAATTAAAGAAGTTTCATTTCAACAAATCATAACCTCGGCTAAAGGAGAGATGAGAGATGTGTCCATGTTCAGTTTGTATGGTGTGGCCACACCATTATGTATGGAATGTGATTGTGAATGCCTGAATGTTGACAAAAGGAACTGCTTAAATTGCCTTGAATATGACTAAAGGGATAGTTATATTGATTCAGATAGAATTAAAAGTCTATAAAATTGCTCTAGACATAGTTAAAAAGAGCATCCAATCAATCAGTCAAGGTCTTAACTAGAAAGATTGGCAATTTGAACCCTCAGAACCAGTCAAAGAAAAAATAGCAAAAGCCTATGTCATTGACTTAAGAGCAAAAGAAAGCTATACAGATAATTCTATTGGGTTTAACAAAAATTTATTGGTTAAAAAAGGAAATCTAAAAATTGAAGTTAATACATGATTTAGAAAAGGGGGTTTGAGAAAAAGCCTCAAAACAGATATCCTTGTTAGAGCCCCCAGCTGGAATGGTGTCAGTGTAGATGCAAATTAGGCTGTGTCAGCTAAGATGCAAATGAAGCCTTGTCAGCTAATGAGAGCTTCACAGGCGAGAGTAGAAAAGACTGCTCAGAAACTTTAAACATCAAAAATTGTTTGGGACTTATGTTGTATTCTAAAAAAATAAGGCTTAAAAGTTAGAAATTAAAAGGGATAGGTTTCAGTCTTTGAGTGATTTTTTTAGAAGTTGTTAAATTTTTTCTATGGTTACACCCCTTTTGGGGGGCATCTAGTAATTATCTAAAACCTTTAAGTAAAATTCTAAAGGGAGATGGTGATTTTAATCCACCAAGACCCTTAACAAAATAGGATAGAAATAGAGAATGTAATCAACATCAACAGATGTTATGTTAACAGTACAAAAACATGGAAAGCTTATGCTGTCTTCTCAGCAAAAATATTAAATCCTTACTTTGAAGCAGTATCCTATTATGGTGTAAAAATGCTGTATGGAGTCTAGATGATATTTTAACAGAGAACCAAATATGATACATGTCCCTCATACCAAGCAACAGGTTGATTAGTTGTTTCTAAAGAGTGATTCGTGGGCAAATGCCTTTGTTCAGTTTTCAAAGAGCATTGATAATCGGTTTCCAGCTTATAGACTATTACAATTTGCTCTAATGCATCCTTTCATATTCCCCAAAATTGTAAAAAGCAGTTCTATAAAAAAATGTTGTGTTAGTTTTTACTTACGGTTCTTCTAATAAAACAACAGCTTAAGTTATTGATGGAAAAAATACATAGAACAGACAACTCTGGCTTCAGCTCAAATTGTCAAATTACAAGCTGTTGAAATTGTCTTTTGGCTCCTAGTAAATGACTCATTTAATTTGCACACTGATATTCACTATGTCGTTAAGGCTCTTCAAGTGATAGAGACAGTTCCTTGCATAGGAAGCAATAATGAGCAGGTTAAAATATTATTTAAGCAAATTCAAAATGTTATTCACCTGAGAAAATTGCCATGTTTCATGGGTCACATTGCAAGCCCATTCAGGCCTTTCCCTGCCTACTGGCTAAAGGCAACGAGTCAGTGGACTGATTGGCAAAGTGATCAATTTGTCTCAGATAGAAAAAACTCTGTGGTAACATAACTTTCATTACCAAAACAACAAAAGTTAAAAAAAAAAGCTTGGCTTAACCAGAGAGACTGCTTGCCAAATTGTCAAACAGTCAAACAATGATAAATTGTTTGCTCACCTCTGACTAATTTAGGAAAGAACTCTCGAAGCCTACTTCTTAAACATTTATGACACATATTACAGAATTAATTACTCATATTACAGAATTTGACAAGTTAAAATATGTGCACAAACAGTTGGTAGGTGTCCAGGTTTCTAAACATAAAAATGATAAAGGACAATAGATTTGGATATTCTAGTAAGACATTTCAGCTATTTTGTACTGAATAGAAAATCATCATAGGGAGGTGTCCATTTTAATCTCGGAGGCAAGGAGTTGTGGAGCACAGCTCCTTGAAAACTGAAATTCAAAAGATACAAAAGTGGAATTAACTTCCCCAGTCTCCACATAATACATTAGGCAATGGAGAAGACCTTATCCTGCCCTAATTTGGGTTTGAGGGCATGTTTGTGTTTTCTTGCAGGAAAACAATAAATCAAGATGGCTGCCAGAAAGCTCGGTGAGATGCATGGACCAGAGAAAAACTGGACCTGAGACTCTACAAAACCTGCCCAAACCAGTTTGAATAAGACCAGATGAACCAGTGTCCCAGACCCTTAATGTCATCAAATCTACAGTCCATGAAAGAAAGGAGGCAGAGGGTTCCAGAGCTCCTGTTTCTCAACAGGCAGGCAGACTTGCAAGTGGATGGACAAAAAAAGAGACTTTGGCATCACTGTTGGGGTGATTGCAGCTATTGCTGTTTCTGCTAGAGCAGCCACTAGATCTGGGATTGCCATCTCATGGTCTATAACTACAGCCAGCACAGTAAATAAACTGGCAGGGGAAGTAACAGAGGCTCTTAGCACTCAGAGCTACATAAGTAACTTAGTCCAGTTAGGAAGTTTAAATCTTAGTCAACAAATTGTACTTATCAATTGGCCAATCAAATTATTAGGATAAATAAGACCTGAGTTCCTCCATCCTCTGGAGAGATCATCCTTGGGGGATTAGAGATGGCAGGCCATTTAGTCAAAGAATGGGCTGGGTCCTTATCTCTGGGCATTGCAGCCATAGGACTTATTATCATATGCTTCATTTAGCTAAGATGCCTCAGCACTAGACAAGCCTAGGTTCAATTTGTCAGTCGATGACCACAGAGCTAGCTCCAGGACAGGCTCCAAAGCTACACAGAGAAACCCTGTCTTGAAAAGAAACAAAAATGATTTACATAGTTCAGACAAAATTTATGGGACACAAAAGTCAGATCAAAGTCAGGTGCTAACACTCCAGAATCAAACCAGTTGCAGAATTCTGCAGGAACTCTCCTAACAGGGAAAACCTGAGGCAGGGGATCGGAAATTAGAGGTATTTTTGGCTACTTAGGGTCCATCTTTAAACACAGAAACAAAACAAACTAAAGCAATAAATAAAAACAAAGAAAACGAATGAAGGAGGCCTGGGGACTCACTCTTAGCACGTAGGAGGCTGAGGTGGAAGTGTTGTTTCAAGTTTTATACCAGATAAAGCTACAAAGTGACACCTAGCCACAAACACACCAAATCAATCCCATGCCCATTAGTGAGTGTGTTGGTCTTTGTAATAATAGAAATAAATTCAGAGCTGGGGATGGTATTCAGTTGGTAGTGCACTTGCCTAACTTTCAGGAAGCTCCAGGTTGCATTCCCAGGTCTGCACATACCCAGCTTGAAAGGGCATGCACACCTGTAATCATATTGCTTCAGAGGTGGAAGCAGGAGAATCAGGCATTCAAGGTCATCTTAGGATTCATAGTAAGTTCAAGGATAGCCTGCTCTACATAAGATCCTCTCTTTAAAAACAAAGAGTAAGTTGGTTATTTCCTTTAGGTAATGCTGATACATTAATGTGATAAATTAATGTATTGCTATAGTATGGTGCTCAGATATTTCAGCAAGTCTTAAAATTGCTACACAGGAATCTTAGAAGATGCAGCTAATTCTACTTAAGTTGACCCACTTGAGCCACCTCTTCAGTAACATGGGTCATGTCCCATGCTGTGTGACCATACCCAGGGATGTTTTAGACTGGATACTGATATTTAATTTGTGTATCACCAGTATAAATAAGCTGTCCCAACTCAAGTGTTTCTGTCAACTTAATATTTTCTCACTGTTCTCTTATAGTGAATATCCAGGTTTTGATGAGGTGCAACCAACAGCCGAGTCAGGTGGGAAGGAAAAGTTATTTGATTTTTTAAGAAAACATTTCACTTTAAGAAAATATTCATGATTGGAGATGGAGCTACAACATGGAAGCCTGCCCTACTACTGTAGATATTCAAGGGTGCTGTTTTTTTTTTCAGGTGCTAATTTTGTTTTCTGTGTCTGGCTGAAAACCATATGAGTTAACATCAGAAGTTAACAAAGAACAGCTAAATATCATGATAAGAACACAAAGCAACAAAAGATATTCAGCCTAGGAGCATGTATGAATAATTGTCTTAGTTACTGTTGTATTGCTGTGAGGAAACACCATGATTAAGGCAACTTATAAAAGAAAACATTTGATTGGGGCTTGCTTACAGTGTCAGAGAGTTAGACCATCATCATCATATTGGAGAGCATGGTAGCAGGCAGGCAGGCATGGTGCAGGAGCAATAGAGAAGAGCTTGCATCTTATCAGCAAGTAGGAGGCAGAAAAGAGTGAGACTGGACAAATATACATACATGCACACACACTTAATATATGCATATATATATGTATATATGCATATATAATATATACTATATGCAAGGCATCTTTCACTTAAATGTAGTTTATATTTACTTACATATGTCTCTGGGTGTGACACTTTAAAAGGCATTAATCCCCTCCCTGTTTCCTTCTTAGGATGCTTCAATTGGATTTGGAGGAAATGTGATCAGGCAACAAGTAAAGAGCAATGCCAAGTGGTACATCACTGACTTTGTTGAGCTGCTGGGAGAACTGGAAGAATGATGTCACCTACTTGCTCACTCAGAAAAACTACAAGTCTTTTTTTTTCCTTTTTTTATTAGAAATAAAATTATTTTACCTTTCAATCCCAGGTCCCTCTCCCTCCCCTCCTCCCCTCTCTCCCAACTAATGCCCTACCTATCCCATACCCTTTATGCTCCCCAGGGAGGGTGAGGCCTTTCATAGGTGGTATTCAAAGTCTGTCATATTCTTTGGGATAGGTCCTAGGAAAACCCCCTGTGTCTAGGCTCAGGAAGTATCCCTCCATGTGGGATGGGATCCCAAAGTCTATTCCTATGCTAGGAATAAGTACTGATCCACTACAAAGGGCCCCATAGATATCCAAGGTCTCTTCACTGACACCCACATTCAGGGGGTCTGGATCAGTCCCATGCTGGTTTCCCAGCTATCAGTCTGGGGACCAAGAGCTCTCCCTTGTTCAGATCATCTGTATCTGTGGGTTTCATCAGCCTGGTATGGACCCCTATTCCCATCTGCACTCCTATTCTGCAACTAGATTTCAGTTCAGTTTAATGTTAGCTGTGGATATCTGATTCTACTTCCACCAGCTGCTGAATGAAGGCTATACGATGGCATATGAATTAGTCATCAATCTCATTATCAGAAGAGGGCATTTAAGGTAGCCTCTCTTCTGTTGCTTAGATTGTTAGTTGTTGTCATCTTTGTAGCTCTCCAGACATTTCCCTAGTGCCTGATTTCTCTTTAAACTTATATTATCTCCCTCTAATATATTATCTCTTATCTTGCTCTCTTCTGTTCTTCCCCCAAGTCAACCTCCCTGTCCTATCATGTCTTCCTCACACCTCCTCTTCTCCCCTTCTCATTCTCCTAGCTCCCTTTGCTGCCAATTTGCTCAGGAGATCTTGTCCCTTTCCCATTCTCCAGGGGACCATGTATGTCTCTCTTAGGGTCCTCCTTGATTACCAGCCTCTTTGGCAGCCTGAGCTGCAGGCTGGCAATCCTTTACTCTAAAAACTACAATTTTTTGAAGTTACACAGTTAGGATCCTGGAAGAGCCCAGGGAATAGCTAGTTTTTTTTTCTATTGTAGTTCCAATATTAATATGACTACTAATTACCTGGAGAGATTTATATTCTGAATTGTTTGTGTGTGTTCCTAGATATATCTTACCTAAACCTTTCTGAGGTGCATAGTAAATTAAATGCTTTTACTCTTACAACATAGATTCAGTACCCTTAGTCAATATTGAGTTTCTCTCTGGTATAAAAAGAATGTTTGTAGTCAAGTAGTGGTGGTGGCACTCACCTTTAATCCCAGCACACAAAAGGAAGAGACAGGCAGATTATTGTGAGGTTGAGGCCAGCCTGATCTACAGAGAGATTTCTAGGACAGGTTTCCAAGCTGTCTTGGAAATAATAAAAAGAATGAATGTTTGTATATCAGTACAGGCCTATTCAATTTTCTTTTTTCATTTTTTTCTGTGTAGTCCCGGCTGTTTTGGAGCACACACCTTTAATCCCAGCACTCAGGAGGTAGAGGTAGTCAGATTGCTGTGAGTTTCAGGCTTCAAAATAATCCTGTCTTACAACATCCCCACCAAAAAATGAACAATGGAAACATAAATAAAATTACTGGTTTTAAAAAATGATATCAGGCCAGAAGTGGCAGCTCCTGTCTGTGATCCCAGCACTCTGAAGGCAGAGGCAGGGCATCATGACTACATAAAAAAAATAAGGAAATAAAAAAACACATTTATTTTTGAAAGTTAAATACAATACATATGGTTTACAAGTCAAGGAGAGGAACATTTTCCTAATAGTAGCACAGTTCTTGGGCCCAAGAAATGGCTTACTAGGTAAAAGAGCTTGCTGCAAATGCCTGGCAGGTATTCACCATGGAGGAGACAACTCTCTTAAAAGTTGTCTTCTAACCTCTACTCATGTGCTATGGCATGTGTGCACCCAAACTGCATGCATGCCCACAGGCATGCACAAACAAACACGGGTGAATGAGAGAGCACACACAGAGTGAATTGGGAAATGAATTCCACAGGTGAATTGGGAAGACAGACTTGGAAGTTCATGTTTACTTGAGGATCATCAAGAGTGGATAATTTCAGAAAATGCTTTAAAAATGAGATTTTTTTTTACCCTACTTGCTTAAAATTTTGTCCATGGGGGAGGACATAGGTTCTGAAGACACATGTGGTACCAAATTTTGGATCATTATGTAGGGAAGGCATATAGGTTTTTTGTTGTTTTATTGTGTTTCTTTGTTTAAGTGATGCTAGGGATGGAGCCTAAGGATTTGAACATTTGAGGTCAGTACTCTTTCTATCCCGGGACCTTCTTTTTCCTTTCTCTTTTTCCCTTTCCCCCTTCCCCTTTCCCTTTCTCAGGAAGTTTTACATGCTTGTCTTCACTTTCCTAATTCTCTGTTTAACAGTTGATGCCTCTATGTTTATTTTGTGTTAATTTCAAAGCTGTTAATTTAATGTGAGAGCCCATAGCTAAAATAATCCCGCACACCATCATTTCCTTTGTTTTAGTGACTTTATTTACCATTGGTTAACTATCGTTCAGAAATGCTAAATTCGGCATGCTATAAATAAAGAACATTAAGTTTGCTGTACATTCTAAGCTGTTTGATAGCACCTCACACTGGCTCAGTCAGTCCCTTGCTGGTGAGTTATCATGTCTCCTTGCCTCATGAGGTATAACTCTAGGGTAACCTCAACATCATCAGGGTGGTTAGATTGTCAGGACATTGCATTATCTTTTGTTCAAGTGGTCTTTTTCTCAGTACAAGAGAAATGCTGTGAGTGGCCAAATAGCCAAAGAGAAGCCATTTATGTGCTTCTTTTTAGGAAAAGTTGAAGTGCTTGACTAAACATAGAAGAAAAAAATGCATGTTGAGGTGGTTGAGAGCTATAAGCACAAATCCCCTATCCATGACATTGTAAAAGAAGAAACAGAAATATGTGAAAGCCTTCCTGACATACTGCATACTGACAAAGTCATGACCAACCTTGGGACAAGGGATTAAGATGCAAAAACAGTATATTTGTAATGTATTAGAAAGTAATGAATATCCCAAATACTTTATTGACTGATCAACTGAGAGATAAAAGCAGAATGGCTTTGTGGATATGCTTTTGCAAATTGCAAATGCTAATGTAAAATAAAACACAAGATTACCATCAAAGTCAGTTATCATCTGTAACTGAAAGCAAAACACCCAAACAGAGCTCCATATCTAACCTCAGAACTCTAGTTGGATTAAAAGTGACCACAAAACCATAATGATTTGCCTCTTCTGCTACATACAATGTATCAGACCACCAAAGACTGAATAAATGGACATAAGAATAAGTTTAACTATGTAAATAACTAATCAATTAAGAGAAGATTGTGTAGCTATTATCAATAAGATGAAAGGCATAAATCTATAGATGATGGAAAAGAGAAATGTTCCCATTCTTCCCAGGGTGTTTTATCTATTTTATGGCATTTGAACTAAAGCTCATGTAACTAAATTAATAACAGAAAAATATAGTTGTATAGATGAAGACAAAGAAGTATTTTCTCTCTGTGTGTGTTCCCCAGAATTCCTCCATGAGTTACTCATGAGCACCCAGGAGCTCTTCCACGAGCTCTCCAGGAGCTCCCCACGAGATCTTACAGGATCTCCTCATGAGCTCCTGCTCCTCCTCAAGCTCCCCACCAGCTCTCTAGTAGCTCCACAGGCACTTCTTCATGAGCTCCCCCATCAGCTCTTGCACCTGGGGTTTTTCCCACTGAGCTGTAGGTGTACATGAGGCTTCTCTCTCTCTTGAAAATGGCAGACAAATAAAGATGGAAAGACGCACATAGCAAAAGCAGCTGGACAGCTCATCTTTTAACTAAGTCTCCAGGCTTTCACCCAATACTTGGACTTAGCCAATGAAAGGCTCATGCCAGCAAGTAAGGTTTATGAGGGTAGATTTGGGCCTCAACTCCTGAGAGAGTTGGATTGGAAATAGAGAAGTGCTGTCTCAAAAAGAAAACTGCAGTGAGTGGAATTGTTATGGAAAGCAAAAATAATAGAAAATGAAAAGTACCATTTTAAAAAGAAAATAAAAAGTAAAAGATACACAGAGTTTTTTAAAAAATGAAAAGTAAAGATTTAAAGACAAAAAGAAAAGAAAAATACACAGAGAGTCTGGATACTGTATGCTTTTGTGCTCTAATTGAATTGTTAAATTTATAATAGCAAAACTGCTAACAAATATTTGATTATAACTGCTGCTGAATTAATCCAACTTAAACATTTTATGGGAAGAGAATTTCTGCATTTGTTTCCACAGAAAATGAAAAGCTGTGGATTATTTTTAGACTGACGCAGTTTGATGTACTAGACCACCTGAAGCAATGGCCATGTGATTTAACATTGAAGCTACCTGGGAGGAAGCAGTCACAGATCACTACAGCCAGGATTTCTAGGTTTTTCTGGGTATCCCCCATGGTATTTCAGTGCCCCCAATCAGCAGGAAGTAGCTTGGAGAGAAAGA
>NW_023277421.1:275967-307817 GCF_003668045.3 Cricetulus griseus | reverse complement strand
TTGTGTCATAAATGATTAAGAAGTAGGCTTCGAGAGTTCTTTCCTAAATTAGGTCAGAGGTGAGCAAACAATTTATCATTGTTTGACTGTTTGACAATTTGGCAAGCAGTCTCTCTGGTTAAGCCAAACTGTTTTTTTTTTTAACTTTTGTTGTTTTGGTAATGAAAGTTATGTTACCACAGAGTTTTTTTCTATCTGAGACAAATTGATCACTTTGCCAATAAGTCCATTGACTCGTTGCCTTTAGCCAGTAGGCAGGGAAAGGCCTGAATGGGCTTGCAATGTGACCCATGAAACATGGCAATTTTCTCAGGTAAATAACATTTTGAATTTGCTTAAATAATATTTTAACCTGCTCATTATTGCTTCCTATGCAAGGAACTGTCTCTCTCACTTGAAGAGCCTTAACAACATAGTGAAAATCATTGTGCAAATTAAATGAGTCATTTACTAGGAGCCAAAAGACGATTGCAACAGCTTGTAATCTGACAATTTGAGCTGAAGCCAGAGTTGTCTGTTCTATGTATTTTTTCCATCAATAACTTAAGTTGTTGTTTTATTAGAAGAACCATAAGTAAAAACTAACACAACATTTTTTTATAGAACTGCTTTTTACAATTCTGGGGAATATGAAAGGATGCATTAGAGCAAATTGTAATAGTCTATAAGATGGAAACCGATTATCAATGTTCTTTGAAAACTGAACAAAGGCATTTGCCCATGAATCACTCTTCAGAAACGACTAATCAACCTGTTGCTTGGTATGAGGGACATGTATCATATTTGGTTCTCTGTCAAAATATCATCTAGGCTCCATACAGCTTTTTTACACCATAATAGGATACTGCTTCAAAGTAAGGATTTAACATTTTTGCTGAGAAGACAGCATAAGCTTTCCATGTTTTTGTACTGTTAACATAACATCTGTTGATGTTGATTACATTCTCTAAAATTAGAAGAACTCATCTATCCTATTTTTTTAAGGGTCTTGGTGGATTAAAATCACCATCTCCCTTTAGAATTTTATTGAAAGGTTTTAGATGCCCCCCAAAAGGGGTGTAACCATAGAAAAAATTTAACAACTTCTAAAAAAATCACTAAAAGACTTAAACCTATCCCTTTTAATTTCTAACTTTTAAACCTTATTTTTTTTAGAATACAACATAAGTCCCAAACAATTTTTGAAATTTAAAGTTTCTGAGCAGTCTTTTCTACTCTCACCTATGAAGCTCTCATTAGCTGACAAGGCTTCATTTGCATCTCAGCTGACACAGCCTAATTTGCATCTACACTGACACCATTCCAGGTGGGGTCTCTAACAAGGGTATCTGTTTTGAGGCTTTTTTTCAACCCCCCTTTTCTAAATCATGTATTAACTTCAATTTTTAGATTTCCTTTTTTAGCCAATAAATTTTTAGAAGGATTTTTGTAACCTCTCCTTTGTTAAACCCAATAGAATTATCTGTATAGCTTTCTTTTGCTCTTAAGTCAATGACATAGGCTTTTGCTATTTTTTCTTTGACTGGTTCTGAGGGTTCAAGTTGCCAATCTTTCTAGTTAAGACCTTGACTGATTGATTGGATGCTCTTTTTAACTATGTCTAAAGCAATTTTATGGACTTTTAATTCTATCTGCAGCAATATAACTATCCCTTTAGTCATATTCAAGGCAATTTAAGCAGTTCCTTTTGTCAACGTTCAGGCATTCACAATCACATTCCATACATAATGGCGTGGCCACACCATACAAACTGAACATGCATACATCTCTCATCTCTCCTTTAGCCGAGGTTATGATTTGTTGAAAAGAAACTTCTTTAATTGAAATCTCTTATAACATAGCAGCTATAGCCAATACTTGAATTATGAGCATCCAAAATTTGAACAAATCCAAATTTTTCTATGTTGCCTTTCTTTTTCCACAAGGTCTTAAAACAGTTTTTGATTAGCTGTATTAATAGTAATTTCTATACATTTGACTGGACGTCATCCACGTTAGCAGCTCTCAAGGCTGCAAGTTTCTTAGGTTTTGGCCTTGTCCTTCCTTGCCTTTTGCCCTCTGGCCCACTGCAGATCATCTGTGGCTGCTTTCCTCTCCTGTATCTCAGGCACAAACCTGGTTTCCTATTTTCTCCTCTCTTGGGACAGTTTCTGACATGGTGCTCTGTCTGTCCACATCCAAAAATCCTCCAGAAGGCTCTGTGCCTTCCGTCCTCATTATTCATTGCTTTTTCTGTAGGAATAACATATTTGTAACTGAAGTTCCTAAAAGGCAGCCACCATCGCTAATCCTGAGTATAAGCTGGTCCAATATCTAAACAAATCCTAATGAACTTGTCTGTGTCTGCCTTCTTCCTCTGAGGCCTTGGCACAGCCTGGCATGCTGTACCAGCATTCTGATAAGCTAGCTGTTTCACAATCAAAGGTTCAACACCTGTGTCTCTAACTTTTTTGGATAATGCCCAAATTGGCCAAGAGACAAATTCTGAAATAAATCCCTAGATCCCTGCCTGCTCTCTATAATAAATAATCTCTTCCTGTCCCCAGGTCTTGGCTATCTGCTTCCAAATTCTTAGGGGTAATGTTTCTACACCAATATTCCCTATCAGCATCTGGGTGAAACCCTGCTATTGATCTAAAATGAACAAAAGCCATCATTAGTTCCTTGAGCTTCTTAGTTCCTTCTGCATCTTTCTTATGTTTCTCTATCTCTATGTTCCTATATAGGAATTGTCTGAAATCCTTGAGCATCTCTTTCTATGCACCACTTGTCTAATATTAGCTTGCCTTGGACACATCTGACCTGCTGGGGCTGCCCTCCATGACTCAAAGGGTGTGTGTTTCACAGACAAAGGAACATTTTTCTGATCTGAGGAAACCTGCAAATTTCTTATCTCCTGTGAGAGCTATTCCACTAACTCTTTCAAGTTTCTTAGCTCCTGCTGAATTTTTCCACTAGGTTTTTGACTCTCTGTATTCTCACTTTAATATGAAGGAAGTGAAGACTCTCCATCCTGATAGTTAGAAATTCTCTCTTCATACTCAGCCCAATCACTCTGCCCTGTATATTCATTTTCATCTAGCAGCTCATTAGTAGTTCTCTGGTCTCTATGACATTACTAATAGTTCAGGGGCAGATATTCCCTGCTTTCCTGCAAATATGTGGTAACACCTTCATTTCCACATGCCCCAGGGCACCTCCGATATAGCTGCAGCAGTGGCTTTTGTGAGAGGAAGAATTCTTTCAAACTTTAAAACTCTAAAATTTTCTGTACTTGTTTTTTTGCTCTAGTTCAGCTTTCCTGGCTATTAAAATATACCTAAGTAAATATGTAGGGGACACTGTAACCATGCCTCCTAGGGGCTGGCTACACGTATGCCTGACCATGCCTGCAAGGGCATGTTCAGGGTGATGTAGGGAAGGTTCAAGAGTGAGGAGCGCACACGTGGAACTCCCTTCTTCCTTTTCATCTTTGTCTTGGTGTACTTACTCCTGCCCTGCGGACTGCCTAGGTTGCTCTGTAAGTAAGGCTTCTCCCTAATAAATAACCTTATATTTTTACCTGAATCTGTATTGTTAATTCCCACATTATAAATATACAAACATCTGACAAATAATTCTGTTTCATATCTCTAACTATATATATTTTTACTCTCAAAGTTAACGCACTTCTCTTTATCATCTGGCTAATACTCCTGGTCATTACCATCTATAACCAACCCAATTTTAATGAAAACATACATTCATCAACAATATTTTGGAATCTGGGCATCGTTCTCTCCAAACTACTTCCTGCTGATTGGGGGCACTGAAATACCATGGAGATACTAAGAAAACCCAGAAATCCTGGCTTTAGTGGTCTGTGACTGCATCCTCCCAGGTAGCTTCAACCTGGTCATTGCTTCAGGGGGTCTTGTTTCATCAAACCATGTTAGTCTGAAAGTAATCCACAGATTTTCATTTTCTGTGGAAGCAAAAACAGAAATTCTTTTCCCAAGTAACCTGTCCCTATATTTAAATTTAGAATCAAAGCATTTTTAAAATGTTTAAGTTGGATTAATTCAGCAGTGTTTATAATCACATATCTGTTAGCATCCTTTGCTCTTTCCTTAGCAATTGAACAAAGACAGAACAACAGCATACAGTATCCAGACTGTATTTTTCTTTTCATTTTGTCTTTAAAACTTTACTTTTCATTTTCTTTTAAAACTCTGTGTATTTTTTACATTTTATTTTCTTTTTAAAGTGGTACTATTTATTTTCTATTATTTTTGCTTTCCATAACAATTCCACTCACTGCAGTTCTCTTTTTGAGACAGTCCTTCTCTATTTCCAATCCAACTCTCTCAGGAGTTGAGGCACCAATCCATCCTCATAAACCTTACTTCCTGGAGCCAGCCTTTCAAGGGTGATCTCTGAGGTTCCTCTTTCTTTCCTGATCTCGGTGGAAGTTCCACTTGTGGTTTCCCTGCCATGACTAAGACTAAGCGCAAGTATTGTGTGAAAGCCTGGAGATGTAGTTAATAGATGAGCCATCCATCTACTTGTGCTATTTGTTTTACATCTTAATTCATCTGCTCTTTTTCAAGGAGAGAGCAACCTTATGTACACTTACAGCACAGTGGAAAAACTGCAAGTGCAAGAGATTTTGGGGGAGCTCATGGATGAGCTCATGGGGAGATCCTGGGAGAGCTCATGAGGAAATTCTGGGGGAACTCGTGGGAGCTGGTGGGGGAGCTCATGGAAAAACTCTGGAGCTCCTCGGGAGCTGGTAGAAGAAGAGATCATGGGGAGCTTGTTGGGAGCTCGTGGAGGAGCTCATGAGAGAGAGAGAGAGAGAGAGAGAGAGAGAGAGAGAGAGAGAGAGAGAGAGAGAATTACTTCTTTGTCTTCATCTATACAACTATATTATTCTGTTAAAATGTCATAAAATAGATAAAACACTCTGGGGTAAATGGGAGTATTTCTCTTTATTCTCATCTATAGAACTATGCCTTTCCTCTTATTGATAATAACCACACAAGCTTCTCATATTATTTAACATACATAACTAAAGTTGTTATGTTCACTTATTCTGTCTTTTTGTGGCAAATCATTATGGTTTTGTAGTAATTTTTAATCCAACTGGATTAGAGTTCTAGGGTTAGCTATGGAGCCCTGTTTGTGTGTTTTGCTTTCAATTACTGGTGATATCTGACTTTTAATGTTAATCTTGGGTTTTATTTACATTAGTATTTGCAATTTGCAAAATTATATCCACACAGACATTCTGCTTTTCTCTCTTGGTTTATCAGTCAATAAAGTATTTTGGATATTCAGCAGTTTCTAATACATTACTAATATGTACTGTTTTTTCTTTTGCTTCTTAATCCCTTGTCCCACGCTTGACCATGACTTTGTCAGTATGCAGTATGAAAGAAAGGCCCTCACACATTTCTTTTTCTTCTTTTACAATGTCATTGATAGTGAGTTTGTGCTTATAACTCTCAGCCACCTCAACATGCAATTTTTCTTCTATATTAATTCAAGCACTTCAACTTTTCCCAAAAGGAAGCCCATAAATGGCTTCTCTTTGGCTATTTGGCCACTCACAGCATTTCTCTTGCACTGAGAACAAAGGTCACCTGAACAAATAATAATGCAATGTCCTGACAATCTAACGACCCTGATGATGTTGAGGTAATCCTAGAGTTATACCTCATAGGGCAAGGAGACATGATACCTCACCAGCAAGGGACTGATTGCGCCAGTGTGAGGTGCTGTCATACAGCTTAGAATGTCCAGCAAACTTAATGTATGAATTGCTTATTTATGGCATGCTGAATCTAGAATTTCTCAATGGTAGTTAACCAGTGGTAACTAAGGTCACAGAAAACAAAGGAAATTATTGTGTGGGGGATTATTTTGTCCATGGGCTTTCACGTTAAATTCACATCTATGAAATTAACTCAAAGATGAACATAGAGGCATCAACTGTCAAAGAGAGAATTAAGAAAGTTGAAGGCAAGCATGTAAAAAACCTAAAAGCCCTCCCTACTTAATGATCCAATAGTTGCTACCACTATTGTCTTCGGATCCCATGTCCTCTCTCCACGGACAAAATTTTAAGCAAGGAGAGTAAACAATCTCATTTTTAAAGCATTTTCTGAACTTTCCCACTCTTGGTAGTGCCTCAAGTAAACATGAATCTCCAAGTCTGTCTTCCCAATTAACCTGTGGAACAGAACTCTTGTGTGTGCTCTCTCATTCACCTGTGTTTGTTCGTGCATGCCTGTGGGCATTCATGCGGTTTGGATGCACACATGCCACAGCACATGAGTAGAGGTTAGAAGACAACTTTTAAGAGACTTGTCTCCTCTATGGTGAGTTCCTACCAGGTGTTTTTGCAGTAAGCTCTTTTACCCAATGAGCCATTTCTGGGCCCCAAAACTGCTACTAGTAGGAAAATGTTTCTCTCCTTGACTTGTAAACCATATATATTAGATGTAACTTTCAAAAATAAGTGTGTTTTTTATTTCCCTTGTTTTGTTATATGGCCATGATGCCCTGCCTCTGCCTCCAGATTGCTGGGATCATAGACAGGAGCTGCCACTTCTGGCCTGCTATCAAGTTTTTAAACCAGTTATTTTATTTATGCTTCCATTGTTCATTTTTTTTGGTGGGGGGGTGTTGCAAGACAGGATTTCTTTGTAGCCTGGAACTCTCTCTCTCTGTAGACCATCTTGGCCTGGAACACACATCAATCTGACTACCTCTTCCTCCTGAGTGCTGGAATTAAAAAATGTGTTCTCTAGGACAGCCTGAGATACACAGTAAAAAAAGGAAAAAAGAAAATTGAATAGGCGTGTTCTGATATACAAACATTCATTCTTTTTATTTTTTCCAAGACAGAATTTTGCTGTAGTTTTGGAACATGTCCTAGAAATCTCTCTCTAGACCTGGCTTGCCTCAAATTCACAAAAATCTGCCTGTCTCTGCCTTCTGAGTGCTGGAATTTAAGGTAAGCACCACTACCATCACCTGGCTACAAATATTCTTCTTATACCAGAGAGAAACTCAATATTCACTAAGGCTTCTGAATCCATGTTGCAAGAGTAAAAGCATTTGATTTACTATGCACCTCAGAAAGCTCTAGGTAAGATACATATAGCAACACACACAAAGAATTCAAAATATAAATCTCTCCAGGTAATTAGTAGTCATATTAATATTGGAAGTTCAGCAGAAAAAAAATCTACCTATCTCCGGGGCTCTCCCAGGATCCTATCTGTGTAATTTAAAGAAATTGGAGTTGTTCTGAGTGAGCAAGAAGTTGACTTCCAGTTCTCCCAGCAGCTCAACAAAGTCAGTGATGTACCACTTGGCATTACTCTTTACTTGTTGCCTGATCACATTTCCCCTAAATCCAATGGAAGCATCCTAAGAAGGAAATGGGGAGGGAATTAATGCCTTTTAGAATGGCACACCCAGAGACATATATAAGTAAATATAAACTACATTTAAGTGAAAGATACCTACACACTTAATGTGTATATATGTGTGTATATATTGCTATATATATGTATATATGTATGTAAGTGTGTGTGTATGTATGTATACATTTGTCCAGTCTCACTCTTAATGCCCCCAACTTGCTGATAAGATGCAAGCTCTTGTCTACTGCTCCTGCACCATGCCTGCCTGCCTGCTACCATGCTCTCCAACATGATGATGACGATCTAACTCTCTGACACTGTAAACAAGCCCCAATCAAATGCTTTCTTTTATAAGTTGCCTTAATCATGGTATTTCTTCACAGCAATAGAACATTAACTAAGACATCTATTCATACATGCTCCTAGGCTGAATAACTCTTAGTTGCTTTGTGTCCTTGATATTTAACTGTTCTTGTTTAGCTTCGGTTGTTAACTTCATATGCTTTTCAGCCAGACATAGAAAACAAAATTACCACCTGAAAATAAAACCATAATACAACACCCTTTAATACACACATGCAGGAATTTCAAAAAACTACTCCTGGACAGTGTTCCACCACACACATGAATGAATTTCAGAAAACTCACTCCAGGTTAGTGTCCTGGCACTAATTTCCCAAAAGTGACTACCAGGCAATATCCCTGGTACTCATATCACCGAATTTCAGAAATGTCAATCCCAGGCAGTGTCCCAGCACTTTCATGTTCAAATTTCAGAAAACTCACTCCCATGCAAAATCCCTGCACTACTTGCACTAATTTCAGAAAACTCACTCCTGTAAGTGTCCAGGCACTCACATGCATGACTTTCAGAAAACTCACTCTCTCACCGGTGTCTCTGCCCTCACATGCACGAATTTCAGAATACTCACTCCTGGTCAGTATTCCTGAACTCACATGCACGAATTTCAGAAAACTGAAATTCCAACAGCCTGGAGCACTCCAATGCATCAAACTCACTAAACTCCCCCTGGGCAGTGTCCCTGCACTCACATTCAGGAATTTTAGAAACCACACTCCCAGGCAATGTGGCAGCAGTCATGTGCATGAATTTCAGAAAACTCACTCCTTGGCAGTGTCCCTCCACTCACATTCAGTAATTTCAGAAAACTCACTCCTGAAGAGTGTCCCGGAAGTCACATGAACAAATGCTTGAAAATTCACTCCAGTCAGTGTCCCAGCACTCATGTGCACTAATTTAATAAAACTCACTTCAAGGCAGAGTCCTGGCACCCACATGCACGAATGGAGAAATCTCATGCCAGCACAGTTTCCCTGCACTCACTTGAATGAATTTTAGAAAACTCACTCCTGGGCTGTGTCCCTATACTCACTTGCAGGAATTTCAGAAAACTCAATCCTGGAGAGTGTCCCAGCACTCACATGCACTAGTTTAATAAAACTCACTTCAAGGCAGATTCCTTATACTCACATACATGAAATTCAGAAATTTCACTCCCAGGAAGGAACCCCACACTCACATGACCGAATTTCAAAAAAACCACTTCTGGGCAGCATCCCATACTCACGTGCACGAGTTTCAGAGAACTCACTCCAGGGCAATGTCCCAGCACTCACATGCCCAAATTTCAGTATACTCACTTCCAGTCAGTGTCCTGGCACTAACAGGCCCGAATATCAGATTATTCACTCCTGGCGAGTGTCCAGGCACTCAAATACATGAATTTCAGAAAACTCACTCCTGGGCCATGTCCCTGTACTCCTGTGCAGGAATTTCAGAAAACCTACTCCCTGACATTGTCCCAGCACTCACATGAACTCACTTCAGGGCATATTTTTGGCACTCACATGCAAAAATTTCAGGAAACTAACTCCTGGGCAATGTTCCAGCAAACACATGTGCGAATTTCAGAAAACTCACTCCTGGGCAGTGTCCCTGCACTGACATGCCCAAATCAGAAAACTCACTCTCATGCAATGTCCCTGCATTCATATGCTTGAATTTAAAAAAACCAACTTCAGGGCAGATCCCAGGCACACATTGTGCAAAAATTTCTGAAAACTCACTCCTAGTCAGTTTCCCTTGCACTAAATTGATAAAAAAAAACTCACTCCCAGGCAGTGTCTGGGCAATCATATCCATGAATTTCAGAAAACTCACTCTGGAAAAGTATCCTGGAACTCACATTCAGAAATTTCAAGCATGCTTGAAGTTCAAAAAACTCACTCAGAGACAGTGCGCTGGCACTCACATTCAGAAATTTCAGAAAACTCATTCCTGCATAGTATCTTGCACTCATATGCATGAATTTCAGAAAAGTCACTCCTGGGTAGTATACCAGAACTCTCATGCCCAAATTTCACAAAACTCACTCCCTGCCCCTGTCACATCACCAAGTACAGAAATTTCAGAATAGTCACTCCCATGCTGTGTTACAGCAATCACAGGCACAAAGCTTTGAAAACTCACTCCCGGGCATTGTGGAGAACTCACATGCATGAATTTCAGAAAGTCACCCCCAGGGAATGTCCCCCCAATCACATGCAGGAAATTTAGAAAAGTCTCTCCAGGGCAGTGTCCTGGCACACACATGCACGAAATTCAGAAAACTCACTTCCTGGCAGTGTGCTTGTAGTCACATTCACTAATTTAAGAAAACTCACTCTGGACAAACTCCCATGAACAAATTTCAGGAAAGTCACCCTGGGGCAGTATCCTATCACCCACATGCCTGAATGTCAGAATACTCACTCCAGGGTAGAGTTGGGGAACTCACATGCATGAATAACAGAAAACTCACTCCCAGGCAGTATCCCTGAACTCACATGATCTAATTTCAAAAAACCCACTTAAGAGCAGATTCCTGACACAAAATTGGAAAACTCACAATTTGGCAGTGTTCTGGAACTCATATGACTGAATTTCAGTCTACTGACTCCCATTAATGCTCCTCATTCACATGCACGAATTTCAGCAAACTCAATCCAGGGCAGAATCTGGGCACTCATATGCTCAAATAACAGCAAATTCACTCATGGACAGTGTCCCGCACTCACCTGCAGGAATTTCACAAAGCTCACTTGGTCAAGTTTCAAAAACTCACTCCCATGCACTTACACTAAAATTCAGGAATTCCAGAAAACACACTCAGGGCCAGAGTCCCTGCTCTCAATTGCACTAAGTTCATAAAACTCACTCCCAGGGTGAGTGACAAAGCTTAATAAAGTTGGGGAAGACAAAGAAGCTAGACATAACATAAGTCTTATATATCAGAGGCACATGGCTGTTGCTGCAGTCTCCATCCACTCTGGCAAATCTGAAGCCTCCTCCAAACACTGTTTAGCTGGGACATCAAAAGGGGTTCCTAACCATACCTCCACCTCCAGCAGGGTCTCCTCAATTCTGCTTTTCATCAGATGGCCCTCATCTACATTGTCATCCTGGATGAGATATGAGACATCTGCTCCAAATCTGACAATAAGTGATGCTGGGGCACGATCATGAATTGCTTGCATGGATGTCTGTCCTCTTCAGGCATGCCTACATCATGTATTTGTCTCTACTGGTCTCCTGCAATTTCTCTCTTTGCTTGGGGTGATTCACTACATCAATACAGCACACATGGATAGAGGGACAAAAGTCAGGAGCAGGGGCTGGGGAGATGTCTCTTCCATTTGAGTATTTTTTTTTCTCTCAAAGGACCAGCAAAGCAGCTAAAAGACTTCAGCTACAGCTTCAGCTTCAGGTGGATTCTAATTCCCTTTTCTGGTTGCTTGTGGAATTACGTGCATGTAGAATATAGCCCTTCAGCAGGCAGAACACACATACATATAAGTCACAGTAATAAATCATTAAAAATATTGCAATGATGCATAGTTAAGGCCAATAGCACCAAAATCAATGTCACCAATATCTCAGAATTCACTCAGTCTGCTGTGGCTATTACAGATGTTATATATATAAAGGAAACCAGACAGATAGCTTTGGTTTACCTAATTTCTTTTGTAAAACATTTTCATTGATTCTCTGTTGGTTCACATCATGCTCCCAATCTGACTGCTTGCTCCTCCTACCCATTCCCTCACATCTGCACTCTGATCTTCTACCATCTGCAAACGAAAAATATTTAAAAACAAAAACTCAAACCCAAAATTAAAATAATTAAAAATCTAGGTGATTGGGTTGTAGTTTGGCCCAGTAAATCGCAGAATACACACTTTAGTCCATATATCTTTTCTTGTAAGTGTTCCAGGCGTCGGGATTCTCTACACTACAGATAATAGACCTTCACTTATACTCTTCTTGGGTATCCTATGTCATGGAGATCCTGCAGCTTTTGATCTGCAGGTATCAGTCCTTCACATGCTCCAGAAGTTCCAACATAAAGAGGATGGAATAACTCATACCCTTGTTTGGAGCCTGGGTTGTACCTATTTGGTTTTCCACCATCTTTCCTCATCTGACCACCCAGGCAAGCTCTTCAGCATGGCACCAGCTAGTTCACCCAATACAGCAGGAAAAGGAAAGAGGCCTATTCTCCTGCTCTCGTGCCCTACCATCTGGCTCACATACATTAAGACCACAAAGGGCCAGCTCTACTATCTTACCAGGTAAGGTGGAGTTCTTACTCTCCCAGTGCTGCAGTTGGTGAAAGGCTGTTCTAGCTCTTCCATTCTCATGACCCAGATGCCTACTCTCCCACCAGCTGCAGGTGGTCTGAGCTCAGGTGAGGCAGGTATCTTTCCCTCACCCTTGACAACACAAGGCAGAAGTGGGCTCTTGGCAGTAGCCTAGTCCCCTGGAGGACACCAGAGACCCTGGTGGCAGCACAAGACACTCAGATCTGTATGGTCCTGAGAGAAGCACAGCCCTAGTACACTCACATGGCCCTAGGTGTCAGTCCATCCATTACCTGCTTCTGTGTGCCTCCTGGTGTCAACTAGGACCATGGACATGAACACATACCTTGGGAGTGTTTGCAACATGTATGCAGACATGAGCCTAGGCTGCAGCATGGGCCTAGATGTCAACATGGCTCTGGTTGGATATGTGGGTCACTCAGATTAGCATGGACTCACCAGCAGTATGGCCCCAAGTGGTGGCCCAGATTCCAGGCTACTGCACTATCTTTGATGGCAGCAGGAGTTTGGGACATCAACACAGACTCTGGCTGCCCCAGGGCCATAGACCCAGACATAGCCGGGACAATGGTCCCAGCCCAGATGTCACTATGGTCCGGGGTGACAGCACAGGCCTCTGAGATGCACATGGCCAAAGGGGCATACCCATTTGACATAAAATTGGTCACAGCTAGTGGTGCAGATTGCAGGTGGCTGCAATGCCCTAAGTGGTTGCAGGAGACAAGGATATCAACAGAGAATCCCACAGCTGTGTCAAGTACATGAACCAAGACATGGCCCTTGGCAGCACCCCAGTGAGGGACATCATCATGACCCATAGTGGCAAGCATGCCAAGGAGTTCCTTCATACTCCCTTAATAATGTTTTCATTTCCTGAGAGGCTTTAGAGCAATATCATTATGTTTCTTACTAACAGTCCCAGATGATTATTTGATGAAATGTGTATTCAGAATACAATATTTTAGGGATATGTAAATATATGACAACAAGTATACAGTATGGATACAACCCCATGCAAGGAGTAGATAACACCATTCATATCCAAAGCACCATCCTCCTGTGTATCCATAGCTGGCAGAGAACTATGTAGACGGATCTAAGTACACAAGAGTTCTGGTGTTAGAGGAGGTCTGGGCTACTGGAGTGAGACACCATACCTGACCAAAGAAATTGGTTCTAAGATAGAAGAGTTGTAAATCTCTTTTTTTTTAAGAAAAATACCGTCATTTTATTCAATAAGGGCTTAAATGGAACAGTCAAAACAATAAGTGAGAAGCCTGAACAAAATACCAATGTAACAAGAACAAAAGAAAGAAGAAATAAACATCAAAATTTCAAACCATAACAAATAAAAAATAAAGCCAACAATGCCCAACTAAAAAATTAAGCTAAGACATACTCTCTTGCTGCAGATTTAGCAACACAGACTACAGGCTATGGCTGGCCTTGGAAACATGGTAGAAAGACAGTCACCAGATGTAAAAAGCTTTTGAAAGCCAGTATAGAGACTCCTCTAAGTAGCTCCCTGAATAGCAGCCCTCCTAACACAATGACATGTAGGTGTGTGATATGTGACTGAACCATCTCTCTCAGTGGACTGAAGCTTCTAGCAGAGCAGGAGGGTTTGCCTGCTAATCATCCAAGTGTTTGAAGAAGAAAACACTCTGAAAAGATTTGTTAATGATCACAGAAATGAACAGTTGGATGGTGTGTAGGTGGAGTCTGGACAGTTGGGTGGATGGTTACATGAGTGTCTCTGTTTAAGGTTGGACAGGTGGGCAACCTGACACCACTGCATCAGCCTACATGATGATGCTCAGCACAGGGGCCACAATCTTCTCATGGACCTTCTTAAAGAGCTTCTTCAACTCCTCGAAGGACTCTTGCAGGTCAATCTACTCCTCTAACAGCTTTCTGTCCTGGAATCTCAAACGTACATTTGTTTTCCAGTGGAGTCAAATCTTGTAGGACCTGGCTGTTGAGGAAACTGAATATCCATCCAAAAAGGATGAGCCCAATCCAGCCTCCATTTGCCATCCCTACTTCCAAGTATCACCATCCCCCAAACTCACAGGCCCTCAGAAAAGGCAAGACTGGAAGTCACAGTAGCCAAGGCAGCATCACACAGAGGCAGGACAAATCCAGAGAATAACCTAATTCTAGAAAGACTGAAACTACTTCTGAAAACCATGGAACTAAAAGTGTGCCACTGAGAACAGGATGCAGCCCTCAGCTGGGAAAACATTAGCAGACAGAGGGCAAACACTCACTGAAGCAGGGCAGAAGTCCCAACCAGAATAAATTCAGTCTATGTGCTGAGTCCCTTGGAAACCAGATCTGTGAAGCCCGTCCTAGTGCCCCAGAGGCCCTTGGCTGCCTGACATCCCCTTCAAGATGCAAACCATCTTTCCATCTAAGGGATCCTGAGGATGGCAGGACAGTATTGGGAGGGGAATAGTGTCTTTTAACAGCAAAATGGAATACAAGAGGCACAAGTCCAAGTTCCACAGGCAGGCTGCTTGCTAAGAGGCAGATAGGCTAGAACCAGAGCCCTCACTTTTGGCAGAACACAAAGATGGCAGAATCAGTCCCTCCCAAGTTGTATCAGGCACTTAAATGTAGGATTCATTCTCCTCAATCAGCTGCTTGCACTCCTTCAAGGCCTCACTGGTCTAGATGGGCAATTTCTGCAGGTTCAACTTCACCGCTTATGCTCATTTTTCAGCATCTCAAGTGAATTCAGCCTGTGGTGAAGAAATCCCACCCCAGGCAGACTGACTAGGTACCGGAGGACCCAGGGAACCTGACTCTGCTGAGGTCATTGGCTATTCTGCCCCCAGGCAATGCAGAGTGCAGAGAGTGCAGATGTGAGATGCTTTGGCCCCTGACTTGGGACCAACTATTGCTTGCCCAATCTGAAACTCCTGCACAGGGTTGGGCAGGCAGGTTGACTCAATCACTGAGGACCAAGAAACGCAGTGTCTTCGGACATCTATGCACCAGTCCTGCTCTCGACCACCTGGAGAGAGAGTGCCTCAGACCTGCCTGCACCCACCTTGAGACCCATCAGAGTATTGGAGCCAATTGCACCTATCTGAGAAGAACACCAGACCCAAACACACCAGGAAAGGAAGTGACACCACCTGTACCCACTGAAGAAGAGATAGGAAGATGACAATATAAGAACACATCCAGCAACAGGAAAACCAATATGACACCATTAGAGTCTAGGGATCCTACACCAGCAAGAAATGAGTTATCCAAGACAGAACAAGCAGAAGAGAGCAATCCTAAAAACAACTTCATGAATATGATAGAGACTCTAAAAGAGGAAATCAGAAAATCCCTCAGAGAAATGGAAGAAAAGACAAAACAAAAGATGCAAGAAATCAAGGAAAGCCAAGGAAATATAATTAAACAGCTGAAGGAAACAGTTCAGGACCTGAAAACTGAATTAGAGACAATAAAGAAAACACAAACTGAGGAATACTTGAAGTAGAAAGGCTGAGTAAACAATTAGGACCCACATATCCAAGCATAAACAACAGAATACAAAAGATGGAAGACAGAATCTCAGACACTGAATATAAACAAGATGAAATAAATTCATCAAGCAAAAAATTCTTAAGTCCAACAAATCCTTAACACAAAATATCCTGGAAATATCAGACGCCATGAAAAGACAAAATCTAAGGATAATAGGTATAGAAGAAGGTGAAGAAACACAGCTCAAAGGTACAGATAACATATTCAACAAAATCATAGAAGAAACCTTTCCCAACCTAAAGAAAGACATGACAATGAATTTATAAGAAGTCTAAAGAATGCCAAATAGAGTGTACCACAAAGAAAGTGCCCTCATCACAAACACCAAATATACAGAATAAAGAAAGAATATTAAGAGCAGCAAAGGAAAAAGGCCAAGTAAAATGTAAAGGCAAACATCAGAATTACACTGGACTTCTCCATGGAAACTCTGGAAGCCAGAAGGACCTGGATAGATATTCTACCAACTATGAGAGAACATGGATAACAGCCCAGACTACTATACCCAGCAAAGCTTTCAATCACTATAAATGGAAAACAAGATATTCCATGGCAAAACCAGATTTAAATAATATGTAACTACTAATCTAGCCCTACAGAAAGTAATGGAAGAAAACCTGCAACCTAAGGAAAGTAACTACACTCACAAAAACATAGGCAATAGATAATCCCACTCTACAAAAATCCCAAAGAAAAAGCAGGGTAAATCAACATACAAAGCCACTCACTACCAACAACAAATCAAAAAACAAACAAACAAACAAACAAACAAACAAGAATAGGCACTCAATTGTCCTTCATTTCCCTCAATATTACTGGTCTTAATTCGCCTATAAAAAGACACAGGCTAACAGACTGGATACAAAGAAGAAATCATCCTTATGGTGCATATAAGAAACAGACCTCAACATCAAAGACAGAGATGACCTCAGAGAAAAGAGTTTGGATAAGAACTTCCAATCAGCTTTCCGCCGACCTGATCCATAATGAATGAGTGACTCTCTGCTCTTACACAATCCCGTCAAAAGCCCCATTCACCCCGATCTCTCTGGGCCTGCACCTGTTTGGGGTAAATATGCCCAGGAGGGGAGGGGCTCCCTGAATCTGGAAACACCCCACTCTTCCTCCCTATCCCGACGACCTAATCCCTAAGGAGGCCTAACTCCTTCAGAATGAGGGGACTACCAGGAGAGTCAAGACCATCCAGAGCTGACGACATTGAATCCTGGGCCCATGCACACCACTGGTTCACAAGAGGAGATAGAGAGACCCCCATCTGCACCCACTGGAAAAAGATATGGGAAGAAGACAGAATAAAAACTCACTCAACAACAAAAAGACCAATATGACAACACCAGAATCTAGGGACTCTACATCAGCAAGATCTGAAAAGACCAACACAGAGCATGAATAACAGATGGACCTCAAAAATTATCTCAGCAAGATGACAAAGCCCTTTAAAGAGGAAACAAGAAATTCCCTCAAAGAAATAGAAAAAAGTAAAAATTACATGAAATGGAGGAAAAGACAAACCAAAAAATTCAAGAAATAAACAAATCTCTTAAGGAATCTAAAGAAGCCCAAGAAAAAACAACCAAATTGGTGAAGGAAGCTCTTAAAACAGTTCAAAGCATGAAAGCCGAAATAGACACAATAAAGACATCACAGAATGAGGCGATGCTGGAAAAGGAAAGCCTGGATAAATGATCAGGAAATAATGATGTGAGTATAACTAACAGAATTCAAGATATGGAAGAGGGAATCTCAGCTAATGAAGACTCGCAAGAGGATATAAATACATCAACCAAAGAAAACCTCAAGTCCAACAAATCCCTAACACAAAATATCCAGGAAATATGGGAAACCGTGAAAAGACCAAACCTAAGAAAAATAGGTAGAGAAGAAGGTGAAGAAACACTGCTCAAATGTACAGAAAATATATTCAACAAAATCATAGAAGAAAACTTCCCCAACCTACAGAAGGATATGCCTATGAAAGTACAAGAAGCTTACAGGACACCAAACAGACTGGACCGCAAAAAGAAGTCCCCCGACACATAATAATCAAAACACCAAATCTACAGAATAAAGAGAAAATATTAAGAGCAGCAAAGGAAAAAGACCAAGCAATATATAAAGGCAAACCCAATCAGAATCACACCTGACTATACATTGGAAACTCTGAAAGGCAGAAGGTCTTGGATAGATACCTTACAAGCACTAAGGGAGTATGGATGCAAGTAAGACTACTGTACCCAGCAAAACTTACAATCACTATAGATGGAGAAAACAAGATATTCCACGACAAAAACAGATTTAAACAACATATATCCACAAATCCAGCACTACAGAAGGTTCTGGAAGGAAAACTCCAACCCAACGAACATAACTACATTCACAAAAACACAGGCAATAGATAATCTAATTTTACCAAACACAAATAGAAACAGGAGGGCAAAATCCACACACAATGACACTACCAACAATAAATCCAAAACAAACAAGAAACAACAAAAAATGGACATTAATATCCCTAAATGTCAATTGTCTTAACTTACCCATAAGAAGATATAGGCAAACAGAATGGATACAAAGTCAGAATCCATCCTTAAGCTGTTTACAAGAAACAGACCTCAACTACAAAGACAGGCATTACCCCAGAGTAAAAGGATGGGGAAAGATTTTCCAATCATATGGGCTCAAGAAACAAGCTGGTGTAGCAATCCTAATATCCAACAAATTAGACTTCAAACTAAAATCAATCAAAAGAGATGAAGAAGGGCATTTCATACTCATCACAGGAAAAGTCATCAAGATGAAGTCTCAATCCTGAACATCTACACCCCTAATACGAAAGCACCCACATTTGTAAAAGAAACATTACTAAAGCCCAAACCACATATAAAACCACGCACACTTATGGTAGGAGATTTCAACACCCCCTTACACCACTAGACAAGACCACCAGACAGAAACTTAACAAACAAAGGATCTGACAGAAGTTATGACACAACTGGGTTTAACAGATATCTATAGAACATTCCATCCAAACACAAAAGAATATACCTTCTTCTCAGCGCCACATGGACCCTTCTCAAAAATGGACCACATAGTTGGCAGCAAAGCAAACCTCCACAGTTACAACAGAATTGAAAGAACCCTCTGTATCTTATCATATGACCATGCTTTAAAGCTAGAATTCAACAGCAATACAAATTGCAGAAAACCTACATATTCGTGGAAAATGAATAACATCCAATTGCACCATTCCTGGGTTGAGGCAGAAGTAAAAAAAGGAATTAAAGAATTCCTAGAATTTAATGAGAAAGTAGACAAAACATACTAAAACTTATGGGATGCTGGGAAAGCAGTGCTAAGACGAAAGTTCATAGCATTAAGTGCCCACATGAAGAAACTAGAGAAAAGTCTAGTTTTTGGGAATTTAGGGAATTGACAGAACAACTGAAAGCTTTAAAGCAAAAAGAAGCAAACTAACCGAGGAGGAATAGATGCCAGGAAGTAATCAAACTCAGGGCTGAAATCAATAAAGTAGAAACTAGGAAAACTGTGTGAAGAATCAATGAAACAAAGAGTTGGTTCTTTGAGAAGATCAACAAGATAGACAAACTACTATCCAAACTAACCAAAATGCAGAGAGAGCATGCTAATTAACAAAATGAGAAACGAAAGGGATTATAACAAAGAACACTGAGGAAATCCAGAGAATCTTCAGGTCATACTTTGAAAACCTGTACTCCACAAAATTCAAAAATCTAATGGAAATCAACATTTTTCTGGATAGATATCACTTAACAAAATTAAACCAAGATCAGATAAACAGTTTAAATCGACCTATAACCCCTAATGAAATAGAAGCAGTCATCAAAAGCCTCCCAACCAAAAAAGGCCCTGGGCCAGATGTCTTCATTGCAGGATTCTACCAGAAATTCAAACAAGAGCTAATTCCAGTACACCTTAAACTGTTCCAAAAAATAGAAGCAGATGGGATATTGCAAACTCTTTCTAAAAGGCTACAATCACTTTGATACCCAAGCCACACAAAGATAGGACTAAGGAAGAGAACTACAGACCGATATTCCTCATGAAAACTGATGCTAAAATACTCAATAAAATAGTGGTTAATTGAATCCAAGAACATATTAGAAAAATCATCCACCATGATCAAGAAGGCTTCATCCCAGGGATGCGAGGATGGTTCAACATATGAAAATCCATCAATGTAATCCACCATATAAACAATTAGAAAAAGAAAAACCACATGATCATCTCACTAGATGCTGAAAAAGCCTTTGACAAAATCCAACAGTCCTTTGTGTTAAAGATCTTGGAGAGAACAGAAATAACAGGAACTTATCTAAACATGATAAACACAATATACACCATACCAATAGTCGACATCAAACTAAATGGAGAGAAACTCAGAGCGTTTCCTCTAAAATCAGGAACAAGCAAGGCTCTCCACTCTCTCGATATCTCTTCAATATTGTACTTCAAGTTCTAGTTAGAGCAATAAGACAAGAAATTGGGATCAAAGGGATACAAATTTAAAAGGAAGAAGTCAAACTATTTGAAGATGACATGATAGTCTACATTAGTGACCCAAAAACTCTACCAGGGAACTCCTACAGCCGATAAACACCTTCATCCAGGTAGCAGGATACAAAATTAACTCAAAAAAATCAGTAGCCCTACTATATACAGATGATAAATCCAATGAGAAACAAATCAGGGAAACATCACCTTTCACAATATCCACAAGCAATATAAAATATTTTGGGGTAACATTAACCAAAAAAGTGAAAAACCTGTACAATAAGAACTTTGAGACTTAAAAGAAAGAAATTAAAGAAGATACCAGAAAATGGAAAGATCTCCCATGCTCCTGGATAGGTAGAATTAACATAGTAAAAATGGCAATCCTGCCAAAAGCAATCTACAGATTCAATGCAATCCCTGTCAAAATCCCAACACAGTTTTTCACAATCATTGACAGAAAAATACTCAACTGTATATGGACAAATAAAAAACACAGGATAGCCAAAACAACTCTTTACAATAAGGGATCTTCTCGAGGCATCACCATCCCTGTCTTCAAGCTCTACTATAGAGCCATAGTTCTGAAAACAGCTTGGTATTAGCACAAAAATAGACAGAAAGACCAATGGAATCTAATTGAAAACCCTGATATTAACCCACGCACATATGAATACCTTATTTTTGACAAAGGTTCTGAATTTATACAATGGAAAAAAGATAGCATCTTCAACTTCCTGAACATTACGCCAGTAGCAGACATTGAGGTATGTAATTAATAAATGGGACCTCCTGAAACCGAGACGCTTCTGCAAAGCAAAGGACACAGTCAGTAAGACAAAACGACAACCCACAGAATGGGAAAAGATCTTCACCGATCCCACATCTGACAGAGGGCTGATTTCCAAAATATATAAGGAGCTCAAGAAGCTAGCCACCAAAACACCAAATAATGAAATTAAAAAGTGGGGCACAGAACAAATAGAGAATTCTCAACAGAGGAATCTGAAAGGGCTGAAAGACACTTAAGAAAGTGTTCAAAATCATTGGCCATCAGAGAAATGCAACTCAAAACAACTCTGAGATACCAACTCACACCTGTCAGAATGGCTTAAGTTAAAAATACCAATGACAATCTATGCTGGAGAGGATGTGGAGAAAAAGGAACACTCCTCCATTGCTGGTGGGAGTGTGAACTTTTAAGAACACTCTGGAAATCAGTGTGGCAGTTGCTCAGAAAAATGGGAATCAGTCTACCTCAAGATCCAGCCATTCCTCTCTTGGGTATATACCCAAATAGTGCATGTTCTTACAACAAGTACATAGGTACAACCATGTTCATAGCAGCATTGTTTGTAATAGCCAGAACCTGGAAGCCACATAGGTGTCCCATAACTGAAGAATGGATAGAGAAAATGTGGTACATTTACACAATGGAGTACTACTCAGCAGAAAAAAGCAATGGAATCTTGAAATTTGCAGGCAAATGAATGGAACTAGAAGAAACCATCCTGAATGAGGTAAACCAGTCACAAAAAGACAAACATGGTGTGTACTAACTCATATATGAATTTTAGGCAAAGAGAAAAGAATTAGCAGCCTACAATCCTGTTCACCAAAGAAACTAGGAAATATGTAAGACACTAAGGGATAAATGAATGGACCCCAGGAATGGGAAGTGGCATGAACTCCTGAGCTAATTGGGATCATCAGGGTAGGGGAGCGGGAGACACCACAATAAGAGCAGGAGAACAGGAGTAGAGGAGAGGAAATGGAGGAGCAGAAATAGTGAGTTGGGGGAAGAATAGAGGAGAGAGAGCAGGATGAGCGATACCATATTAGAGGGAGCCACTATAGGTCCGAGAAGAGATCCGGAACTAGGGAGATCTCCAGAGACTTACAACGATGACATGATCTGACTATCCAGGCAGTGGTGGAGAGGATAACCTAAAAGCCCTTCCCCTAAAATGAGATTGATGACTACTCTTTATGCTATCCTAGAGCCCTGATCTAGTGGCTGATGGAAGCACAGACAGACATCCACAGATATACACTGAGCTGAAATCTGGAATTTAGTTGTAGAAAGGTAGGAATGAATATCGAAGTGGTTTGTATCAGATTGGAGAAATCCACAGAAACAGTTGGCCTGAACAAGGGAGAGCACATCATCCCCAGATGTTGTCTGGGAGGCCAGTACTAGACTGATCCAGACCCCTGAACATGGATGTCAATAAAGAGGCCTCTGCACTCCAGGGAGCCTCTGCTAGTGCATTAGTATTTTTCCCTGGTGTAAGAAGGACTTTGAGAGCCCATACTCATGAAGGGATACACTGTGGTGCTGGACACATTGGGAAGGCCCAGGCCCAGCATAGGACGATTTGGTGGACTTTGCAGAGCCCCCGTTGAGGGCCCTATCCTGCCTGGGAAGTGGTGGGTGGATGGGGTGGGGGGTAGGTTGTGGGTAGGGCAGAATGGATGGAGGGAGAAGGAGAAGGGACTTACATGTGAAACAAGCTTGTTCCCTAATTGAACTAAGAAAAAAATTTAAAAAAGAAGATCTTCCAACCAAAGGGACCCAAGAAACGAGGTAAGGTACCTTTCCTAGTATCTAACAAATTAGACTTAAAACTAAAATCAATCAATAGAGATGAAGAAGGGCATTTCATACTCATTACAGGAAAAATCCATCATGAAGATGTCTCACTTCTAAACATCTATGCCCCAAATATAAAGGCACCAACATTCATAAAAGAAACATTATTAAAACTCAAATCACAAACAACACCTCACACATTTATAGTGGGAGACTTCAACACCCCACTCTCACCACTGGACGGGACCACCAGACAGAAACTTAACCAAGAGATAAAGGAACTAACAGAAGTTACGACTCAATTGGGATTAACAGACATCTATAGAACTTTCCATCCAAACACAAAAGAATATACCTTTCTTTTCAGCATCACATGGAACCTTCTAAAAAAATTGACCATATTTTCGGCAACATAGCAAAGCTCAACAGGTATGAAAAATTGGAATAATTGCCTGTGTTTTATCATACCATCATGCCTTAAATTTAGAAATCAAAAACAACACAAATTGCAGAAAACCTACAAATTTATGGAAATTGAACAACACACAATTGCAACATTACAGAGTCAAGGAAGAAATAAAGAAAGAAATGAAAGACTTTCTAGAATTCAATGAAAATGATGACACACCATACCAAAATTGTGGGACACTTTGAAAGCAGTACTACGAGGAAAGTTCACAGCTCTAAGTGTTTACATGAAGAAACTAGAGAATAGTCACACCAGACAGTTGACATCAAAGCTTAAAGCTCTGTAATAAATGGAAACAAATTCACCCCAGAGAAGAATTAGATGCCAGGAAATAATCAAATTGAGGTTAGAAATCAATAAAGTTGAAACAAGGAAAACAATTGAAAGAATCAATGTAACAAAGAGTTGGTTCTTTGAGAAAATCAACAAGATAGACAAACCTTTATCCAAACTAACCAAAAGACAGAGAGAGAACGTGCAAATTAACGAAATCAGATATGAAAATGGGGACACAACACCGGACACTGAGGAAATCCAGAGAATCTTTAGGTCATACTTTGAAAACCTGTACTCTACAAAATTTGAAAATTTAAAGGAAATTGACAATTTTCTGGACAAAATTGAATCAAGAAAAGATAAAAGATAAGCCAGTTAAAGAGACCTAAAACCTCCAAGGAAATAGAAGCAGTTATCAAAAGTCTCCCAACCAAAAAAAAAAAAAAAAAGCCCAGGGCCAGTTGGCTTCAGAGCAAAATTCTACGAGAAATTCAATGAAGAGCTAATACCAATACTCCTCAAATTGTTCCACACAATAGAAGCAGATGGGATCCTGCCAGACTCTTTTTACAAGGCTACAATCACCTTGATACCCAAGCCAATCAAAGACACAACTAAGAAAGAGAACTAGAGACCAATATCCCTCATGAACATAGATGCAAAAATTCTCAATAAAACTGGCCAATCTAATCCAAGAACACATCAGAGAAATCACCCACCATGATCAAGTAGGATTCATTCCAGGGATGCAATGATGATTCAACATATGAAAATCCTTAATGCAATCCACCACATAAATAGACTGAGAGAAAAAAAACCACATGATCATCTCACTAGTTGTTCAAAAATCCTTTGATAAAATCCAACATCCCTTCATGATAAAGGTCCTGGAGAAATCAGGGATTAGAGGAACATACCTCAACATAATAGCAAGCCAAAGCAACATCAAATTAAATGGACTGAAACTCAATGCAATTTCTCTAAAATCAGGGACAAGACAAGGCTGTCCACTTTCTCCATTTCGATTTAGTATTGACCTTGAAGTTCTAGCTAGAGCAGTAAGACAACAAAAGGAGACCAAAGGAGTACAAATTGGAAAGGAAGAAGTCATACTCTCACTACTTGCAGATGATGATAGTCTACATAAGTGACCTGAAAAATTCTACCAGGAAACTCCTACAGCTGATAAACACCTTCAGCAAAGTAGCAGAATACAAGATTAACTAAAAAAAAATCTGTAGACCTACTATATACCGATGACACATTGGTGGAGAAAAAACATCAGAGAAACATCACCCTTTACAATTGCCACATACAACATAAAATCCCTGGGGATAACACTAACCAAAAAAGTTGAAGACCTGTACAGTAAGAATTTTGAGTCTCTAAAGAAAGAAATTAAAGAAGATACCAGAAAACAAAAATCTCCCATGCTCTTGGATAGGTAGGATCAACATAGTAAAAATGGCAGTTTTGCAAAAAGCAATCTACAGATTCAAAAAGACCAGGATAGCCAAAACAACCCTATACAATAAAGGAACTTCCAGAAAAATCACCATCCCTGACTTCAAGCTCTATTACAGAGCTATAGTCCTGAAATCAGCTTGGTATCGGCACAAAAATAGACAGGTAGACCTATGGAATAGAGTTGAAAACCCTGATATTAACCCACACACCTATGAACACCTGATTTTTGACAAACAATCCAAATTTATACGATGGAACTAAGAGAATATCTTCAACAAGTGGTGCTGGCATTACTGGTTGCAGACATGTAGATGATTGCACATAGACCCAAGCCTATCTCCATGCACAAAACTTAAGTCAAAATGGATCAAAGACCTCAACATAAATCTAGCCACACTGAACCTATTAGAAGATAAAGTGGGAAATACCCTTGAATTAATTGGTACAGGAGACAGCTTCCTGAACATTACACCAGTAGCGCAGACACTGAGATAAACAATTGATAGATGGGACCTCCTGTAACTTAGAAGCCTCTGTAAGGCAAAGAACACAGTCAGCAAGACACAATGGCAGCCCACAGACTGGGAAAAGATATTCACACACCCCACATATGAGAGAGGGCTGATCTCAAAATTATACAAAGAACTCAAGAAGCTAGTCTCCAAAAACACCAAACAATCCAATTAAAAAGTGGAGTACAGAACTAAACAGACAATTCTCAATAGATCAATCTAAAATGGCAGAAAGACATATAAGAAAGCTTTCAACATCCTTAGCCATCAGGGAAATGCTAAGATATCTCTGAGATACCATCTTATTCCTGTCAGAATGGCCAAAATCAAAAGCACCAATGACAGTTTATGCTGGAGAGGATGTGGAGAACAGGGAACACTTCTCCACTGCTGGTGGGAGTGCCAACTTGTACAACCACTTTGGAAGTCAGTATGGCAACTCCTCAAGAAAATGGGAATTAGTCTACCACAAGATTCAGCAATTCCACTCTTAGGCATATACCCCAAAGAAGCACATTCATACAACAAAGCCATCTGTTCAACGATGTTCATAGCAGCACTAGTTGTAATAGCCAGAACCTGGAAGCAACCTAGATGCCCCTCCACTGAAGAATGGATAGAGAATATATGGTACATTTATACAATGGTGTACTACTCAGCAGAAAAATCAATGGAATCTTAAAAATTGCAGTAAAATGGATGGAACTAGAAGAAACCATTCTGAGCAAGGTTACCCAATCACAAAAAATGAACATGGTATGTACTCACTCATATGCAGATTTTACCAGCCTACAATCCACACTCCCAGAGAAGGTAGTAAACAAGGAGGACCCTAAGAGAGACAAACATGATCTCCTGGAGAAGGGGAAAGGGTCAAGTTCCCCTGAGTATATTGGGAGCACGAGAATAGGGGGAGGGAGCTAGGAGAATGTGAAGGGGAGAAGAGGAGGCATGCAGAGGACACGAGGGAGCAGAAAGGTTGAGCCAGGGGAAGAATAGAAAATAACAAGAATAGATATACCATAATAGAGGGAGGCATTTTAGGTTTACAGAGAAATCAGCCATTAGTCTGGAGATCTACAAAGATGACACCAGCTAACAATCTAAGCAACAGTTGAGAGGATACCTTAATTGTCCTCCCCTATTAATGAGATTGATCACTGACTTATATGTCACCCGATAGCCCTCATCCAGCAGCTGGTGGAAGTAGAAGCAGATACCCACAACTAATTACTGAACTGAACTGGAATCCAGATGCAGACGAGTGAAGAGCAAAACAGTCCATACCAGTCTGGTGAAAGATACATAAACAGCTGACCCGAACATCAGGGAACTCTTGCTCCCCAGACTGATAGCTGGGATACCATCATGGGAGTGATCCAGACCCCAGGAACATGGGCTTCAGTGAGCAAACCTCAGAAATCTCGGGACCCTTTCATAGGTGTGGACTTTGGGAGTCCATTCCACATAGAGGAATATCCCCTGAGACAAGACACATGGGGGTGGGCATAGGCCGTATCCCAAAGGATACGATAGACTTTGATGACACCCTATGGAAGGCCTCACCATCCAGGTGGTGCAGAAAGGAAATGTGATAGGTAGGGTTTTAGTTGGGGGCAGTGGTAGGGAAGGACTGGAGGGAGAAGGGAACTGGGATTGTCATGTAAAATCATCTTGTTTCTAAATCAAATAAAAATATGGAATAAAAATAATTTTAAAAAAGGACCCCATGAACACAGACAGAAGGATCATATGAAATCAGGCATGTCCTGGAAAACCCGAGCCCAGAAGATTTCACAGCATGGCACCTATACACTGGGTGCTTATTAAAGTTACTATCCAGTCTCCAGACCAGAAGATGCAGGGGGCCAGAGGAGTTTCCCAGGGATGGATGAGCACCCTCATTGGGATTGCTGTTATAGATTAACTCTCTAGGAAATTCCCAGGAGTTAGTGACCAATATCTGGCCCACCAAAAGCATATGATGTCATTCCTCCTGTCTGCAGAACAGGGAATCTCATTTCTGGGTGCCAATTGCTATACAATGGACAAGAGCACAAAATCAGTATTCCCAGGGAGGAGTCCCAACATCAGAATGGCTTTATAAAACCCACAGGGTATTCCAGTGTTCCACTGTGGTGAGCATAGTGTCCAAGAGATGTGCTGCTCAAAGTGGCAGCCTCTGCTTCAGCACTGGCCTCCTCTAGAAACTGTGACAATGGCAAACCTTCAGGCCCTGCCACAGACCCAAGACTCCCAGGAACACACACATTCACACATGTCCTCTATCTCCCCCACACAAACCATATACAATCAGGATGCCCATACAATACAGGGAGGTGGTATTTCTCAGAATATAAGGAAAAAAACTGATAGGAGTAGTGATGTGCTATAAGCCTTGCAGCCAAAAATTGAAATTGATGAATGGGACCATGTTCCTCTAGCTGCTGCTAGGAGCTTTCAGCACACACTCTGCTGATCAAGTACAAGACTCACAACAAAATCACAGGGCCTTGCCTGTCCCACAAGCCATCACCTCTGAAGGCTTCTTGAAATGCATTGATGAGAGATCACACACTACTGCCCCATCCTAAAACTGATTCAAGTCACAGTCTCTGCTTTTCATTTGGAGGAAACAGAACAGCTTATGTACCCTCAATACTACTACTCAGGCTCCATGTTCTTCCTCTCTGATGCACTCAGAAAAATTAATTTAGGCACCAGGACACCATGGAGGCACAGCTGCCTGTTCTTCAGGAAACCTTGGCTTGACACTGTGGGCTAAGATGGTCAGCAGAGAACTGGAAATAATGACTACCTGTTGTTCAAATCCTTGTTGTTATAATTGTCCACGATTCATTGCAGCTCAATTCGCTCATATGTCATACTCTGTAGCTGAAGAGTGAGTTTCTCCAAATCTGTCATCTGCATCTCCTGCTCAGTGGAGAGTTCAGATGGTGCCTCCTCAGTGGTCCCCAGTGGTAGATAAACACAAATGAACTTGTATTCTTGAATGTCATGGAGCTAGAATAGAGATGAGTCCAGGCTAAGTCCCACAAAGGAGCCCGAGGAAGAGGAAGTGCTAGGAACCCAGTGATGGCTGCAAAGATCAGGGCAACTATGCTCAAACTGGGGTCTGAGATCTATGTCTCTAAGTCAAACACCATGGACAGGCATATGCCTCAATCCCTAATGCAGTGCTATGGCTCAGGTAGTAATAAGTGGCCTGTTGTTATGGATTTAGTATTCTGTGTTGTGTCAAACCTGATGTGATGCAGGTAAATCCTGTTGTCTCTAGGCTTTGCAGCACCATGTCATGATTACATGTGTCCACGACCAAGGCATCTGAATATCAAAGGCCCTGATTCATGGGTTTCTCTTCCTTCTAATTGGCATCAGATTCCCATGGAAACTTAATGAATCCACTTATGATGAAGAGAAGCAATACCCTACCCAGAGAGTGACACCAAATTAATCAATCTGTTTCTCCTGCCCCAGATTGCTACTCAGAAAGAAATGAAGGAGCTCCCAAAAGCAGCTTCAGTCTGGACAGGTCATGGCTCTCCTAAACTAATCATCTGACTCTGGGTCTGCACTTAAGAAACAGAGAAGGAGGATAAGCCTATTGCTTCCCAAAGCTCCCAGCTGAGTGGCACTACTGGAAGGTCAAGCTCTACTGCACCTCCTCCAGGAAGCTCCCTATCCCCTGCTCAGGATTCACTGTGTCTTCTCCAGAACCATTATTTCTCAATGTTTTACACTGACACCCAAGGCCAGCTTCCTTTTGCCACTCCCTCTTATCTCCATGTTCTCCATTCTCTCTCCCAAGCAGCCTTTTCTGTTTACCAACATGTCTATGGGCACTGAATAATTAACCCACAGTCATTTGGTGTTGTCACAACACTGGTGACATCACAGAGAATACCAAGGGCTCCCCAGGATACAGAAGAATCTCCAGGGAAGGGACTATTGAGGTCAGAGCCTGCAGTATTCAACTATCTACTAACTAGCTCTTCTGCAATTCACTTGAAGCCATGTGGCCCTTAGCAGGAGCCTTCCCATAATGCAGGGAAGACCTCAGTATCTCCTGCTTACAAAACAATGGATCTAGCTCTCTCTGCTTCACTTTAATATTTTCACTACTTCATGAGTGGAAATTAATGATTCTATTCAAAACACAGACCCTAAAATGGCTCATTGCTTCTTGAGATCTCTATTCAATAAGATGAGAAACAATGTTTGCTAGGGAATCAGGTCAGGATGGTGGAGGAATGATTAATCCTCTGATGAGAACAAGCACATTACAGAGAATCTACAAGGATGTTACACCATGTGGTTGTGGTGGGAAACTGTGGGTGTCCTGTGAAAACAAGGAAAAGACCCAGAGTTAATGAGGAAACTTCCCCAAATCAACAGATTACTTTCCAGCCATCGTGATGTTAGCAAATGTGTGGCCTATTAGTGACATGTCAGAGTGGAGATGCCAAGGACTGGGGCTGTCCATGAGAGCCCTCAGAGACAAGAGGGAACACTCCCAGGAAGAGTGATGGTCCATTCCTGCACTCAAGATTAAGTAAAGATCAATGGCTAGTGAGAGGCCAGACACAGATATGGAAAGGCATTTTTGGGAAAATCAAATGTGTTCCAGTCATGGGAGGGCAAATAGTGTTTTAATGCTATGGAGCTTCATCAAGACCTAAAAAATCAAATTCCTTGATCTGGAGCTACCTGTGTGATAAGTCAGATGCTCTTAGGAAAGGTGCCATAGCCAGCTTAAATTACAATATTCATTGGAGCATGAAAAGGGCACAAGAGGACAGATTATTAGGGATCATTTGCAATAGAGCTTTCTCAGAGCCCCACTTTACACTCTTAAATGAACTGACAGCTCTGAAATAAAAAGCTAGCACCATGTTCAGCCTGGTTGAAAATTCTTCAGATGTCTGGACCATGGCTTCAGAAGTGTACTTGGTGGATCCCAGAACAAATGAGTTACTTGGGTAAACTCTGTCCTTTCAGTTGTTATATCACAGTGACAAGCCATGCCACACAAGGTTAGCCATCTCAGTAATACCCGATTCTAGTATTCAAGGGAAAGTACCTGGCCTACACACTGCTTCATCTCAGTCAAGCCTGACAACTGAAGTATACACAGAAAATGTCTGATAGATGATACTTTGCCCTAACAGGTTTGCAAAGCCCTGATTGACTCTCCTACTGTGTGGATGTCAGTTCTCCCATCTCTCTATAAGGAGGTGTATGTCTCAGAAGTAAGCTGGTCTCCACTGTCTCCCTGCATGAGGTGACCATTGTGACTGCCCACTCTAGCTTATTCACAGATCTAGAGTAAGCAACTTGGCTTCAGAGCCCTTCAGACCCATGTGTTTCAGAGGCTAGGAGAATATTGCTACTTTCACAATCACTCAGGTGGTGTAGAGATGCCCAAGTTACTTGCTCTATGCTTCAGAGTCTTGAAGGGACCAAACAGAGTTACCAGATTTGCACAGCCATCCTTCCTGACAACCCAGAACAACCAGAGCTGGTAGGAAGGGGACAGTCTCAGTCCAGATTCCCTGGTTCTAACAGCTCAGATTGAATTAGAGATCTGTGTGCCATCAACATCTGGGAACTCAGAAATCTTAGGGATCAATGGAGGACAACAGCACTTGGTGGCTCCTGTCCTGTCAGTGAATGCCATATAAACTATGAGGACAGCAGGCTTTGTCAGGGCACTCACCTTTCCCAACTGACACGCAACATAAACCATTGCAGTAGGGGGAATTCAGTGATTCTACTGAAATCTCATTAAGGTCTTCAGAGGAGCCCCAGCACAAGTGCAACTGACTTGTCATTTGCTGACTCAGCCCAACTAACCACCATGAATCCTTGATCTGGCTCTACTTATAAGGAACCCAGAGAAGCAGGATAGACCTATTGCTTCATAGTTCCTGTGCCCTAGCCCTGGAAGGCTCAAGTCCACCACATCCAGAAATCTCCAAAGCCCCTACCCTGAGCTCACTGTGTCTTTCCCAGGGCCATTTATTTCTCTATGTTTTCCAGTGAGGCCTGCTTCCTTCTGCCTCACTCTGGTTTCTCCGTGCTGTCCACTTGCTCTCCCAAGTAGACTTCTCAGTATTGACAACATGTCTATAGGCAAACCTTGTAGGCACTCAACAAATGTCCTGAGGGTGCTTTGTGTTGCTACAACACCAGTGACATCACAGAGAATTCTACCAGCTTTCCAGTATACAAAGGAATGTTCAGAGAAGGGCCTGCTGATGTCATGGGGCACAGCCTTTGCCTCCTTGTTAATTTGTTTTCCCTGCACTAACCAGAAGCTAAGTTTTCCTTTCCCG